>NC_073380.1:83003470-83303470 GCF_028641065.1 Leucoraja erinaceus | reverse complement strand
CTTCACTGCACTTACAATTGTTTAATAATCAAGCAACAAGAAGCTGCACGCACCATTTCTATCTCTGTAAACTACAATTTATTAACATAGTCAAATAATAGGCAATAAATGCTGGCCTTGCCACCAGCAATCAAATTCTGAAACATGAATGCAGAAAATTTCCATTATGTTTTACTTTGACTTATTGAACTATTAACTGTATATTTTTTAAATACAGATTTTTCCCACTCAATTAAGATGAAAGAAATATTGTGCACATGGAACATGGAACAGATGGATTACATGCCATCAGCCCCTCTTTCGTCATTAGACACAAACAATATAAATTAGAGCTTACCATAGAACTCATTCAAAGACAAAGCTAACGATAGGAGTGATTTGTGAAATTAATACCAATGTTCTTTGTTTCAGGCAGTCTGTGCAATTTACTTTTTTTGCAGGCAGTGCAGATGAACAAGCCCACTACAGGAAAGATTTGATTGCATTGGAGAGGAGGCAGAAGAGATTCATGAGGATGTTGCCAGGATTAGAAAATTACAGCTGCAAAGACGGGGTGGACTGTGGTTGTTTTCTTTGGAACAAAGAGGCTGAAGGGAGAGTTTAATTCCAGAATTTATGCTCGATAACAAATGTGCACAACCTCATTCTTGATCTGCCAATTAGCTGCTTCAAAGAATATCAAAGCAAAGTGAACCCTTTAAATCATAATTTTATGGTGGGGAAAGATACATTTGTTTTACAAATGTTTTTAACCCTCTCAATATTCCAACTCTGGTCCGCTTGAGTTGAATTGGACAAGTTTTCAGTTCCTTTCAAAAGATTCAAATCAGTGGCCAGTTAATCACTTCACTTGGTGTATAAATCTGCCAGAGGTCAGAGGGTAAATAAGAAGCACCTATTTCCTGACCAAGGGGTCAAAGACCAAGGGTTAGAGATTTCCTTGACAGAATTACATGAGGAGGAAATATTTTTGCTTCAGTAATTAATAGGGGTTGGAACTCTGGCTGAAAACGTGGTGGGGGAATCTTATCCCTTCCGAAACATATTGAGGTGCACTTGAACAGTTGAGACCTGCAATACTCGAAGATGGAAATGTCCAGGTTGCTGTTACCACAGGATTGCACCTGGAACGACTGCCTCCCATGGCTATCTAGACCTCTCTTCTTCCCATCCCATCCTGCTTCCTGTAAGGACTCCATCCCCTACTCCCAATTCCTCCATCTACGCTGCATCGGAAATGTCCTCTTTCTTCAGGGAACGGGGGTTCCCCTCCCCTACTATAGATGAGGCTCTCACCAGGGTCTCTTCCATACCCCGTAACACTGCTCTCTCTCCCTATCCCCCCACTCGTAACTAGGGCAGAGTCCCCCTAGTCCTCACCTTCCACCCCACTAGCCGTCACATACAACTAATAATCCTCCGTCATTTTCGCCACCTCCAACGTGACCCCCCACTCATCACTCATCACATCTTCCCATCCCCCCCCCCCCCCATCTGCTTTCCGCAAAGACCACTCCCTCCGTAACTCCCTAGTCAATTCTTCCCTTTCCTCCCACACCACCCCCTCCCCGGGCACTTTCCCTTGCAACTGCAGGAGATGCTACACCTGTTGCTTTACCTCCCCCCTCGACTCCATTCAAGGACCCAAGCAGCCATTCCAGGTGCGACAGAGATACACCTGCATCTCCTCCAACCTCATCTATTGCATCCGCTGCTCTAGATGTCAGCTGCTCTACATCGGTGAGACCAAGCGTAGGCTTGGCGATCGTTTCACCGAACACCTCCGCTCGGTCCGTATTAACCAACCTGATCTCCCTGTGGCTCAGCACTTCAACTCCCCCTCCCACTCCAAATCCGACCTTTCTGTCCTGGGCCTCCTCTATGGGCAGAGTGAGCACCACCGGAAATTGGAGGAGCAGCACCTCATATTCCGCTTGGGCAGTCTGCACCCTAGTGGCATAAACATTGAATTCGCCAATTTCCGGTAGTCCTTGTTGTCTCCTCCCCTTCTCAGCTCTCCCTCAGTCCTCGGGATCCTCCTCTTCCTTTTTCCTTTCTTCTCCCCATCCCTCCCCCCCCCTACTGGGTCTGAAGAAGGGTTTTGGCCTGAAACGTTGCCTATTTACTTCGCTCCATAGATGCTGCTGCACCCGCTGAGTTTCTCCAGCACTTTAATCTACCTTCGATTTTCCAGCATCTGCAGTTCCTTCTTAACCACCATTTCTAAAATAGGCCTGGTGAACTCTAATCTACAACAGCCAACAATTTGGATTGGGCCTCTTGGAATCTCAAGCTGCTCAGCTTCAGATTCACAATTTCAGCACAAACAATTTACATTTACACAAAAGCAGATAAACAATACCTAAAAGATAAAATAGAAAATCCCAGGAATAATTGAACTGCAGCACATTTTGAACATTTTGTGCTTTTCTATATATATTTGGGTCTGCACCGTCAAGGCTATGTGCATAAAATGCCTCAACACAAAATAGTGAATGAACGAAAGGGATCATATCAACTTTTAGAATCTTAAATAACTTGAATTTCAGTAAAATTAACACACATACCATATCATTATATTCAAAAACTTAAAAAAACAGAAAGAAAGATCTGGGAAATGTTCCTGAATGGTAATGGTACCTACCATTGCCAAGTTGTCACGACTGAGGTCAAGGGCAGCAATCATCACTTGTTCATAAATTATCCAAACTGTATGCAGAAAAATATTAAACACAAGGAAAAAAAAAATTACCATTAAAATTATACTATAAAAAAACATGATTTTTATAAAATCTTATAGGAGGCATCTTCAGAATAAAATTACAAGCACTAATTAAATTTACTGTTCACACAAGATTAAAGAGGGGGAAAGAGGAGAATGAGATGGAAACAATTATAAAAGTTTGTGAAAATTACAGGTAGGAAAATGGGATAAAGCTTGAGAGAGAGAGAGATTCATTAAAAGGGATTTGAAAGTGAATGGTGTGCCACAAAACACTATCCATTCAATTATTTGAATGCAGAAATATTATAACCTTTTGTTTCATGACAGCTAAAATTATTCCATATTCCACTTCCCCACAATATTTCGCAAATGCTTTGACACAGCATTATTTCCAAATTATGAAAAGATCATTTAAAAAAATACCACAGATCAAGCAAAGTTGCTACTGTGCAGATAAATATTACTGAAATGCAATAGAAAACAATATTTCAAGAATCCCTAGAGTTAGGAGTGGTTCCTGAAGATTGGAAAATTGTGAATATCACCCTGCTGTACAAGAAAGGAGCAAAGCAGGAGCGCGGAAACTATAGGCCGGTTAGCCTGACATAAGCGGTTGGTAAGATTTTAGAGTCAATTATAAAGGATGAGGTAACGCAGTACTTGGAAGTTCACGATAAAATAGGCCAAAGTCAACATGGTTCTGTGAAGGGAAGATCTTGCCTGACAAATTTGCTGGAGTTCTTTGAGGAAGTTAATAGCAGGACAGACAGAGGCGAGGTTGTAGATGTTGTTTAGGTAGATTTTCAGAAGGCCTTTGATAAGGTGCCGCACGTCAGGCTGCAAGGGAAGTTGAAAGCCCATGGTATTAAATCATGGATAGCAGGTAGACAAAAATTCTGGAGAAACTCAGCGGGTGAGGCAGCATCTTTGGAGCGAAGGAATAGGTGACGTTTCTGGTCAAGAACCTTCTTCAGCTACCACATTTTACGACCACATCATGAACAGCAGGTTCGCTGGATGGCAGAAGGCAAAGAGTTGTAATAAAAGGCGCTTTTTTCGGTTGGCTGCCAGTGACTAGAGGAGTTCCGCACTGGTTGGTGTGGGGGCCGCTTCTCTTCACGTTGTACTGTATATTAATGATTTGGATAAGGGGATTGAAAGCTTTGAGACCAAATTTGCAGATGATGCTAAGATTGGTGAAGGGGTAGGCAGTGTAGAGGAAGCAAAGACTCTGCAGAAGGACTTGGACAGGTTAGGAGAGTAGGCATAGAAGTGGCAGATGAAATTCAGTATAGCAAAGTGCGGAGTCATGCATTTTGGTAATAAGAATAAAGGCATAGATTATTTTCTAAATGGAGAGAGAATCCAGAAATCGGAGGTGCAACGGGACTTGGGAGGGCTGGTGCAGGACTTCCAAAAAGTTAATTTGCAAGGAAGGCAAATTCAATGCTAGCATTTATATCAAGAGGAATGGAATACAAAAACAGAGATGTAATACTGAGGCTCTATAAGGCGCTGGTCAGGCTGCATTTGGAGTACTGTGAGCAAACTTGGGCTCCATGTCTGAGGAAGGATGTGCTGGGTCTGGAGAGGATCCAGAGGAGGTTTACAAGAATGATTCCAAGAATGAGTGGGTTAGCATATGATGAGCATTTGACAGCACTGGGCCTCGTCTCGCTGGAGTTTGGAAGATTGAAGGGGAACCTCATTGAAACTTACAGAATAATGAAAGGCATAGATAGAGTGGATGTGGAAAGGATGTTTCCACTGGTGGGAGAGTCTAGGACCAGAGGTCATAGCATCAGAATTAAAGGGCGCTCTTTTAGAAAGAAAGTGAGGAAGAACATTCTTAGTGAGAGGGTAGTTAATCTGTGCAACTCATTGATGGCCCGGTTATACTTGGGCTGTGGAGGCCAAGTCAGTGGATATTTTTAAGGCAGAGATAGTCAAATTCTCGATTAGAACGGGTGTCAGGGGTTATGGGGTGAAGGCAGGAAATTGAGATTAGATCAGCCATGATTGAATGGCGGAGAGGACCCAATGGGCCGAATGGCCTAATTCTACTATAACTTGGGTATTGGTTCAATTCTCTAAGGAATAATTGTGTTTTCAAAGTGACAGTAATGCGCTATCCTAGTTGGAAAGGGGTATGTGTACATGTTACACAATTTAATATAAGCTACAGTTATTGTGCCTCTGTGTGCGTGCCAGTGTGTGCATGTGCGTGCAGACTCCTGCATGCTGTGTTTACCACCAGAGGCAGTGTGGTCTGCTTTATTTTCTGGGTTGATACAGATTTCAATGTTATGTAAATATCTGGAGCCTTGTACCCAGATTGGTTAAATGCTATAAAACATATGTGAACAATAACATTCTCACACAATGCCAGATTTAGCTGTGTTGGGCACAGAGTTATGAAAGACAATTCACACACTAAGGTATCGGATTGATGCAACCAATTATGTCAGAGGTTATCCTTTACTGCCACATACCGTGTGTGCTCTCCCCTTTTCAGCATGTTTCTGAACAAGGATAAAATCAAAAACCCTTGTTCCAAATATATGTAGAGGATATACTTATTTATCTCTTCTTTTAGAGTACTAGTGTTGTATGTCAGCTGTGTCTCAGGATGTAGAAATATTTAGTTCCATTGCAGCCAACCTTGAGCATAAAGACCCAGCCTCATAATCTAATGCAATATCAAGGTAGTACTGCACGGTCACAGGTTCCATTTTACAATGGAAACATCAAATCAAGACTCACCTATCCTCATGTCCATGCAAAATATCCTATGATGTGATTGCTTAGAAGAACTTGGGAGTTCTGTCTTTGTTTATTCATCATCCAACATCTTATTACTAAAACTGATCTTCTACTCTTCCGGTTTGCGTTGTTTTTAAGTTTGCGCAAAAACGGTACCCGGTATCTAGATATGTTACAATACTTACCTTCAGCGGCACTGCAATTCAGCCACTGGCCGTGTGCGCGATTTTGGCACCTTTGGGGGGGGGAGGTTAAAACACGTTTTTTTCCTACCTTGTCCTGGAATATATTTGGTTGGAGTGCAATGTTTTGCTGAAGAATCGTTACGACGGCCGTTCTGTGTATTTTTTTTTAAATCGTCCGACAAGTTCAGCGCTGGAGTCATTTTAAAATCAGCTGCTAAAGTTGTCAACGCCGACAACGGGGACGGATTTCAGGTACGGGACAGGTAAAGGAAAGTCGTTTATTTTATGTATAAAAGTGCTCCTTAAGAGGCCTTTAATTCACATTTGAAGTTGCGAAACGGTGATTTTTTTCCCCCATACGAACCGGCAGTATTTCACCGCAAACCGCAATGTTCCAATTGATCGCATTCCAGAAAAACCCACTCGCAAGATGATTTAAATGGCCATTAATTTACAGGTATTAAACATTAAATTCCTTCCATTTGGCCTATAAATCCATGACAATGAGATTAGAACGTTGCGGTTGCGATGAATTTAAACCCCATATCAGCAGGAAAAACACTGCCGGTTCGTATGGGGCCTAAATCACCTTTTCGCAATGTAAAATTTGGATTAAGGTGCACGGTTATATGTAAACTAAACGGTTTACCTTTAGCTGTCTCGTACGGGAAATCCGTCCCGTTGTCAGCGTTGACGGCATTAGAAGCGGATTTTTATTTTACTCCAGCGCTGAAATTGTCCCGCGGTTTAAAAAAAATTCACAGAATAGCAGTCGGAGCAATTCTTCAGCATTAGCTAGCAGCCCGAGAAAATAAAACTCCGGCAGGCAGGAGAAAACCGCATTTTAACCCCCCCCCCCCCCCCCCCCCCCATCAAAGGCGCCAAAGTCGCGTACACGGCCAGTGGTAGAACTGTAGCGCCGCTGAAGGTAAGTTTTGTAACATACCTACACTTAGTCTAGTCAATGTTATTAGCATCAATGTTACTGTCAGTGGAAACTTGAAGAATGCCAATTGGCTGCTACTACTTCTCAAGTTACCTACACTTCAGAACTACTTCATTGGCTATAAAGCACTGGGCCAACATTCGTTTATAAGGATCATTGCAGAATTGTGATTTTGTCTGTAACATAACCTGCCTATTACCCAACTTGTGCTTGAAAATATTCTAACTGGCTGGAAGGTATAAAGTACATTGCAGAAGAATTGCAGATGTGGCTAAACGTCTTCAAGAATTTATCCAGTTCAACAATCTTTTGCTGAGTTGGGCATACTCTACAAGAAAAACAAACTTCAAAAATTGTTGGACAAAACTGAAGAGTTAATGATTAGATCAAGAAGTGCTTTCTGTAAAACCCGGGCCATTTTGTAACAAAATGCTCCAAGTTCATGCCACATAAAAACCTTTCTCACAAAAAAAATGTTTAAATAGTGTATAGAATAATCTTTTTTTTTAAAGTTTTAAAAAAAAGTCTGGCCTCCAGATCTCTGGAGTGCTTCACTCTGGAGACTTTATGTCTTGCAATGCTTATTTACAATCCCAATCAGATTATTGATTTCACTAATCTGCTCCTTGTTACAGAAGGTTATTCATTATGTCAAAGACAGGATCTTTTAAAACCCCGTCAATTAAAAGTAATGAGACTCAAGAGACAGAGAAGAGATAGAGAGAGGTAGACTGCAATGGGGGCAGAGAGCATTACAGTGAGAGTGCATGACTGCGGCAGTGCGACACAGACACACAAAGACAAAGATTAATAGGGATGGAGGACAGTTTCAAGGGGTCTTTTGCTGGTACGGTGAATATTATGCAAACTTCTTAATACTGACTGGTTAAAAAAATTCTGCCACTGTTTTTTAGCACACAAGCGAACATCAAATGATTCAGTGGGTCAGATTCAAGGAAGAGATTCTACTCCTGTTCAAGAGTCAATAATTTTTGACAGCTACTAAAAAGACGAGGTCATGGATCCAAGAGCCAGGGATCGGAGGGTGGAAAGTCTCAGCTGGCAGGCTCATCCTTCAATCTGATCTGTTTATTATCAATTCTCCGGAAAAGGGCAGGCTCTTGGTCATTATACTTAAGTGCAATGGACACAGAATTATGTATAGCTAGAAGTGAATTATAAGGCTCTAGTTTACCCTGGGGCTTCAGAAAACATTATAAATCATGGAAGATAATTTGAAATGGTTATGAAAGTCATCTGAACACATTAAATTACTCCATACACTGACTATAGTAGCTACGATGTTTTTACAAATTACAATAATCTCCTAATATTAAATATGGTACTGAAAAAAAGACTGTGAATACAGGCATACACAAATCAGTGACACTACAGAATATAGCTGGAAAATTCACAAAATAACGTGAAAAGGTTTGAAATAAACAAAAGACAAAGTTAAATAGTTTACTAATAAATAATTGGCTGATATTGGATCTATAATGCAACAGAATGGAAAAAGTCACTTACTGTAAATGACGCCTCTCAAGAATTCAAGATTTCTATTAATAAGTTAAAAAGTAGTTCAATGTGGACAAAAGGGCAGTTAATCTGTGCAGAACAAGATTCCAAAACTAAGAGATCAGTGATGAGTTAATGTGTTTTAGTGTTCGAATGAAGCGTCAACTTTTTTTCTATTTTGGTGGTGGCTACTGAAGGCAAATTCTCCGTCCCCTTGCTAAAATAGTAGCACAGAATCTGCAATTTCCATGAGAGATTTATATCCCATACAAAAGGCATTAATTCGAGCAGTACAGCACGGCCTCAGTCCCACACAAAATATCAGCTTAGATTCTTACTTGTTCAACATTCATTGCAATGGTTCTTTTTACTAAATGGGAGGTCAGCAGTTAAAATAAGATGCATAACTTTGGGTCCATTTTAAATGGGCACAGAACCTAACAGACTTGGATACAACTGAAGCACCCTAACACAAAAATACATTACATGTAGCCCTGGGAATTAAGAGACCTTTTCATTGAATTCCAAAAACTGAGGACTATTTGAATTGATTGCAAAATATTCAATTCAAGATACACTACAAAGCCACAGCAATACATCTATGTTTAAACATTCGAAATCCAACCTTTTACGATTAAATTTGTTGGGAACCATTGATGGAAAAGAGTTGGTGGATAAGCATACGTTTTGACTTGCAGAATGCATGGCAATTTTCAAGATAAATACAGGTGCTCAAAATGTTTACAATAAGTAAGATTTATAGGATTTTAAAAAAATTTGTGGCACAGCATTTAGCCTTTTGTGCCCATGACAAGTAACAAAAATATTCCACTGCTTGATCCAAAATCGAGTAGACCCCAATACATCTATGATGGCCATTCAGCTCCTTGCATTTTTTTATTGTACTTTCCACATGCTGAAGTGCCTGCAAGCCCAAGTACCTGCAAGAAGTACATGGGGAAGGTGTGCACTGTTATAATGCAGAAAGTCCTGCAGGAGCACAGCAAACTCCACTGACAGCAACACTATCACAACCAGATGGAAAAAGCATTGCCCAGAAAGCATTGTTATTTATTACACAGGTTATTCAGCCCATCAAGTGCATGCCAATTCTCTGTAGAACAATCCCTTCAATACCATTCTCCTTCTTATTTCCAAATAACTAATTTACTCGTACATTCCCCCATTTATTTTCTTTTGCTACTTTCCCACATAAGGGGAAACTTCCTGCAGAAAACTGACATCTTTGAGATGTGGAGGAAACCAAAGCACAGTTGGGAAACCCATGCAGTGATGGGGTACGTCCCGACTCCACACAAAGTTGGTTTTGAACCCAGCTGCTTGAGCTGCAAGAGATTAGCACAAACTGCTGCACCATTGTGACCTCCACGCCCCCATTTAAAAATAGTGCCATAGAACTTTTGTATATACCAGAGAGCAAACTGAGTTTAACTTCTCATCCAAAGATGACAGTTCTGACATTTCTTCAACACTGCACTGGAGAGTTCGCCGAGAGCTCTTCACCTGACTATGAAGTGGGTTTGCCGAGAGCTCTTCACCTGACTATGAAGTGGGTATACATCCCAGAATATTCAGACACAAGATTATAATGCACTGTGGCAGGAGTAACATTAATACAATTCCAGATTGGATAATAAAATCAATTGAATTCCTAAAGAGCATTTTCAGCAGCAGGATAGGCGTCACATGAGCAAGCGGTGAGCATCATTGTCTGGGTCTGTTGCGCATTTGGCTACAGCTCCGATCAATGTGCTGATTCATCTCTAGATAGAGTCTCCATCCTGAAAGATTAACTGCTTCTCTTCCCTTGAATGTGTCTTCTGTTGAACATTTCTGGTAATTTCTGTTTTAACTTTTAAATTTCCTGCATCTCCAGGTTTTATTTTTATTTTTAGCAGTCTTAGTCAATGTCCATTATCTTTGAAATTTGCAATTGTGAAAGGTAAGCTAGATCATCTTTGATCACAATGGTTCCCTAGTTAAGTGTAGTATGGGAAATTGACGATAGGATCAGTAGGTGAGGTGAATTCTAAAATCTATTCACTGAGCTTTGTTGGAAGGTGCTTGATTGTTAGATGAAGAAAGGATAAGTGCTAGATGAAGAAAAGAAGTGAGCCTGACTGATAGCTTTCACTTGTCAAAATTGAAGCTGTTGAGGGCTCTACTGAGCAATGTTTTTCTGTACAAACCAGCATATTGATATGCCCCATCTGGATGAGTCAGCACTGGCCTGGATCAAAGTACATCCTGATTGAGTTAGACTGCGGGATCAAGACCAGTTCTGCCCTGGTAGTAAAGCACCTGCTGCAATGTACCATCAAAGGCAGAATGCTTCAGTTGAGATTATAAACAAGTTCACAAGCTGTCTTTTAAAATAAAATCACCAAGCCATATAGGATAAACCTGGTCCAGGGAGAGGCAAAACCAATCGCATTGACCCATTCTCTCCCCCTGTCAGTATCTTCCTTGTTTTCAAATTATTCCATGTTTCTTTACAGCATGTGAAAGCTCAGTGTGGGTGCACAGTCAAGCGACCACCTTCTCAGCTGTCTATTTCCATTGTTCATTCACATTTGGAGGGTACCAATGTTGTACAATTATTTAAGAAGAGCAGCATGGACAAGCCAGAGAACTACAGGCTGGTGAGCCTCACATTG
The DNA here is from genome assembly GCF_028641065.1 of Leucoraja erinaceus. Classification (NCBI taxonomy): domain Eukaryota; kingdom Metazoa; phylum Chordata; class Chondrichthyes; order Rajiformes; family Rajidae; genus Leucoraja; species Leucoraja erinaceus. The sequence goes on along the minus strand of NC_073380.1, from coordinate 83,292,655 downwards.
GTGTTTGGAACATTTTTGGAGATTATTATTAGGGACTGGATCTACAGTGCCTTCAATAATGTTTGGGACAAAGACCCACCATTTATTTATTTGTAATCCACAATTTGAGATATGTAATAGAACAATCACATGTGTTTAAAGTGTACAATGTCAGATTTTATTAAAGGCCATTTTTATACATTTTGGTTTCACCATGTAAAAATTGCAGCTGTGTTTACAAATAGTCTCCCCCATTTCAGGGCACCATAATGTTTGGGACATATTGCTTCACAGGCGTTTGTAATTGCTCGGTATAAGAGAGCTCTCAGCACCTAGTCGTTCCATCACATTCGGAAACTTTTATTGCTGTTTATCAACATGAGGGCCATAGTTGTGCCAATGAAAGTCAAATAAATCATTATGGCCAAGAAACAAGAACAAAATGTTATAGACATCAGCCAAACACTAGGGTTATCAAAATAAACTGTTTGGAAAATCATTAAGAAGAAAGAGAGCAATGGTGAGCTTACCAATCGCAAAGGGACTGGCAGGCCAAGGAAGGCACCCACAGCTGATGACAGAAGAATTCTCTCTATAACAAAGAAAAAATCCCCAAACACCTGTCTGCCAGATCAGAAACACTCTTCAGGAGTCAGGTGTTGATTTGTCAATGACCACTGTTCACAGAAGAAATACAGAAATACAGAGGCTACACTGCAAGATGCAAACCACTGGTTAGCCGCAAAAAAAAATGACCAGGTTACAGTTTGCCAAGAAGTACTTAAAAGAGCAACCACAGTTCTGAAAAAGGTCTTGTAGACAGATGAGACGAAGATTAACTTATATTAGAGTGATAGCAAGAGCAAAGTATGGAGGAGAGAAGGAACTGCCCAAGATCCAAAGCACACCACCTCATCTGTGAAACACAGTGGTGGGGGTGTTATGGCGTGGGCATGTATGGCTGCTGAAGGTACTGGCTCACTTATCTTCATTGATGAAACAACTGCTGATAGAAGTAGCATAATGAATTCTAAAGTGTATAGACACATTTTATCTGCTCAAGTACAAAAAAATGCCTCAAAACCCATTGGCCAGCGGTTCATTCTACAGTAAAACAATGATCCCAAACATACTGTTAAAGCAACAAAGGAGTTTTTCAAAGCTAAAAAATGGTCAATGTTTGAGTGGTAAAGTCAATCACCCTATCTGAACCCAATTGAGCCTTTTATATGCTGAAGAAAAAACTGAAGGAGAGTAGCCCCAGAACAAGCAAAAGCTAAAGATGGCTGCAATACAAGACTGGCAGAGCATCACCAGAGAAGACACCCAGCAACTGGTAAAGTCCATGAATCGCAGACTTCAAGCAGTCATTGCATGCAAAGGATATGCAACAAGATACTAAACATGACTACTTTTATTTACATGACATTGCTGTGTCCCAAACATTATGGTGCCCTGAAATGGGGGAACTATGTATAAACACAGCTGTTATTTCTATGTGGTGAAACCAAAATGTATAAAAATGGCCTTAAAATCTGACAACGTGCACTTTCACCACATGTAATTTTTTTCTATTATAAACCTTAAATTGTGGAGTACAGACAAATAAATAAATGATGAGTATCTGTCCCAAACATTGAGGGTACTGTATCTATTTGGAAGGGCAGAACTGATTAGGGATAGTTTGCATAACTTTGTGCGTGGGAAATTGTGTGTGACAAATCAGTTAGAGTTTTTTAAAGAGGTCACCAAGAGAATTGCTGAGGGCAGACTTGTTGTATATAAGGATTGTTGCTTATAGTGAGAGGGAAGAGAATTAAGAGGGGCTTTGGAGACAATTTGCTCACTCAGCAGGTCGTCTGTATTTGGAATGAGCTACCAGATGTATTGTTAAAGGTCACAAGAGACTGGAGTTACTGGAATCTTCAGCAAAACGCTAAATGCTGGTGGAACCCAGTGGGTTAGGTAGCATCTGGACAGACAATATTTCGCGTCGGAAAGCTTCTTCAGATCGATTGGAGGACGAGAAAGCAGGAAAAGAGAGGTGGGAGTGAGACAAAGCTTGGCAAGTGATAGCTGGAGTGGTTTGATTGACAGATGGGTGCGATAAATGACAAAGGCCAGAGGTGAAAAGAAGATAAAAGGATGTCAGATGAGAGGAGCGCAGTGAAAGGTAAAACCAGAGGGAATAATGTAGGTGAAAAGGGATAGGTGGGAGAGCAAAGGGGGGACGAGAGAAAGAGAAATGGGGGCTCGGAGGTGGGAGATGAGTGTACGAAGAAGGGTAAAGGAGCAGGGTTCGTGGAAGCAGTGGGAGAAATGTCAGTGTACCGGGGTTGGAGTAGGGGGCACAGGAAAGAGAGAGGGGGTAGCGGGAGTATTACTTGAAGTTAGAGAATTTAATATTCACACCGTTGGGTTGGAAGTTATCTAAATGGAATATTAAGTGCACTTCCTCCAGTTTGCATGTATGTGGTCAGCTAGTATCAGGTGCTTCCGTACAAATTTCAAATCTCGAATCACACCATTTATGAGCATGTCACTATTCTATCACAAGCAACTGCAAATACTTCAGAGCAAATTAAAAGGAAAATACGTTTAATGTGATAGAATAGGAAATTATAGGGAGTTTCTAAACAATAGTTTGTTCGGCATGGACTTGTAGGGCCGAGATGGCCTGTTTCCGTGCTGTAATTGTTATATGGTTATATATGGTTATATGGTTAATAGTTTATTATAAAATGGGTCAAACATCCCCAAATTTTCATTTCTCCGATGTCCTGTCCAAACATCCTTCAACATGATATGTTAATTCTGCTCCCCATCCCATTCTTGACTACAGTACTCAAAGTTGAATAAAAATCACTTTTTTTTAACAGCACTGCACCTCTAATATTATGCCCAACTAAACCATCCATGTCTCACATGCCTGGCAAACTACTTTATAAAAATGCCACAACAAAAGTATGGTGGTGGAAGGCGGTGGCGGGGGGGGGTGGTGGGGGTGGTGGGGGTGGTGGTGGTGGTGGTGGTATTTCAGCAACTGGAGGGGGTGGTGGTGGTGGTGGTGAAAGGGGGGGGGGTTTTAAAACTGGGAAAAAATGGGATTTATGCAGAATTTATGGTAGGTGGTGGGTGGGGGTGGGGGGGGGGGGGTGTGTGGTGGTGGTGGTGGTGTGTGGTGTGTGGGTGTGTGTGTGTGTGTGTGGTGTGTGTGTGTGTGTGTGTGTGTGTGTGTGTGTGTGTGTGTGTGTGCGCATCATATAGATGTGTGACATGGCTCAGAGTTGGGTGGTGGTGGAAGAATGCAGCTGACAGTGGACTCAGATTCTGGCAGCCCATATATTCACAGGATATTGTTCAGCTCATTGTTATTCTTGTTGATTTTTAATGAAGGCTTGACCCATTGCATTTTTGTCTGATTTCCTCACTATTACTAACCTTCTTTTGCTCTATTGGGATTTATCTTCATTTCCTGTTTGCTATTTTACTGTGTGTTGATGGGTCACTGAGGAAGACAGACAGAACGCACAAAGAGTTTCATAAATCCTTCTTGGGAAGAGAAAGAAAACAGCAAATTGATAGTCAAAATGGATGAGTGTAATGTGAGAGGGTGCAAAACACTGCATTTTGTGAAATGCATCATGAATAATTGTCAAAGTTAGCAAAAGGTTTGAGAGTTAAATTAAAAGCAGAGTGTGAGAGGAAGCAAATCTCACATTCCCAAAATCATTTGACCACCTGCAAGGCAAGAGCAATGACTGCAATGATATGGAATATAATCACGGAAATTGTTGAATATGTTGACTTTTCATTGATATAATGGATCATTTAAGAGAGTTAACAATAAAGCAACTTCAATTAATCATTTACATTCCCAGTTTTCGAGATCCATATATCAGCCAGTTAGTATTGTTAGGTTAGTATAGTTTAGTTTAGAGATACAGAGCGGAAACAGGCCCTTCGGCCCACCGAGTCTGCACCGACCAGCGATCCCCACATATTAACATTATCCTACACACACTAGGGACAATTTTTTTTACATTTACCAAGCCATTTAACCTACATACCTGTACATCTTTGGAGTGGGAGGAAACCGAATATCTCGGAGAAAACCCACGCAGGTCACGGGGAGAACAGACAAACTCTGTACAGACAGCACCCGTAGTGGGGATCGAACCGGGGTTCGCTGTAAGGCAGCAACTCTACTGCTGCGCCACCGTGCTTTCTTACTGTAATGTGATGCAATTGAACCACATCCATGGCTCACAGTTGGAAGGTGACCCTACTCACAAGTTTGAATGATCGCACACACTTTGTTTTGGTTCATTAAAAATTGCAGCATGCGAATAGGCCGTTCGGCCCACCGAGTGTCAGACGACCATTGTTCACACTAGTTCAATGTTATCCCACATTCACATCCATTTCCTACACATTAGGGCAATTTACAATGACCAATTAACAAAGAAACCCACACTTCTTTGGGATGTGGGGGAAAATCTGGGCACCCAGAGGAAACCCACATGATCACAAGGAGAACGTGCAAACTCTTCACTGAAAGCACCTGAGATCAGAATCAAACCGGAGTCTCTGGTGCTGAGGTATTTCTACCAGCGGCGCTTCAGTGTCACCCTCTTTTTAAAGAACTTTCTAAAGAGTTTTTTTCAGTTGGAAAGGAAGCCTATATCTATGTGAAACAAAGGAGGAGATAGCTGGAGCCCTGATGGTGATTTTTAGCATCTTATTTGGGCACTGGTGAGGTATTTGGGGAGTGGAGGAAAGCTAATGCTCCTTTATTTAAAAAGGGATAAACTGGGTAACTACGGGCAGGTGAGCCTTACATAAGTGTTAGGGAAATTATTGGAGAAAATTCTGGGATACAGATTGATGTATCTATGGAAAGCCATGGGCTAATTAGATGTGGTCCTTTATGGGAAGTTAGATTAGGAAAATGAAAATGGGAGACCGAGTAGTGAGAGCAGGGAGATGAGATGAGCAGACGGAGGAGAGTAAAGAAACTGGACAACGGGGTCAGGGGACTGGATGATTGAGAGAAGGGGGAGGGTGTCATCTGAAAGAGGAGAATTTCATTGTATATGCTATTGGGTTATGGATTAGCTGGAAGAATAGCACCTCATACTAGGTACCGCCTCCTCCCCAACTCATTCTCATCTACCCACCTCGCATCTCCCACCCATCCCAACTCCAAGACCCCCATTTTCCTTCTCCCCACACTCTTGTTCCCTTCCAACCATTCTCCCTGCCTCTGGTTCTTCCTTCCCTATCAGATTCCACATCTTCCAGAGCAGTCAGTGGCACAGCGGTAGAGTTGTTGGTTTACAGCGCCAGAGACCCAGGTTTGTTCATGACTTCAGGAGCTGTCTGTACAGAGTATGTACATGCTCACTGGGACCGCGTCGTTTTCCTCCCACTTCCCAAAGACGTGCGGGTTTGCAGATTAATTGGCTTCTGGAAATTGTTCCTAATCTGTAGGAGCTGGTATATAGATTATTACTGGTTGGTGTGGACACGGTGGGCCAAATGGACCTTTTCCATGCTGTATCTAAATAAAACTAATCTGTACTCCTTTGGCTCCACCTCGACCTTTCATCACTATCTCAACCCAAGTGCCATCATCCCGCCTCACATGTATCCGCTTATCACTTATCAGTTCTTGCTCCCGACCCTTTCCCCCACCTATTCCTCTCAGTTTTCCCCCCTTTTCTCAATCAGTCCGAAGAAGGGTGCCAACACATCATCTGTTCATTTCCCGCCACGTGCAATGGCAGTCACTAGATAGGACTGTTTGGTGAACTTTTGTAACTTCATCAGCGCCAAAACATGGTGACACTTTTGTATTGCCTAAATGAGCTCTGATTTTACCTGGTTGTATGTAAAACAAAGCATTCCATTGTACCCAGCTACATCACAATAAAGTATGATTGAATCATTGTTTTACATGTAAGGAAGGCGGCTTTACAGTGATATGATGAAATATATAAAATTAAAGAAGCAGTCTTAATAAGTCAAGAGTGTTTGTCATATGCACCGAAGGTAGACAAAAAGGCTGGAGAAACTCAGCGGGTGAGGCAGCATCTATGGAGCGAAGGAATGGGTGATGTTTCAGGTCATGACCCTTCTTCAGGCCGATGTGAGCAAAGATCCTATAGCAAGCAAGATAGTCCACTCGACGGAAAAGACGTAGACGTGGTCATGGGCAGATTCATGGGTAATTTTCGACCCCATTTCCGTAACTGGCTTCCGTCTCTGCACCAAAGATCCCATAGCGGAGCAAAGATACTAGTGCAGGGACGGAAGCCGGTTACGGAAACATCCTCGTAAATATAAAAGTTCTTTGGTAAAAATCTTCTCCTCATTTGCAGAATTATAATTTATTAACACAAACTGTTCCCCCACAACGTTGATTACACTGCGAGTCGGGTCGGGTTACTGAAAAGGATGAAAAAAAGGCCCACGTTCCTCTCCATTGCTTATTACATGTCAGCCCATTGCATTTAGCAGGAGTGGTCTACCTTGCACCGCAATAGGATCTTTGGACGTAAGGGTAGGGGGAGGGGGGTGGGAAGAAGAAAGGAAGCGGTGGAGAGAGTAGGTTGTGGGAGAGCTGGGAAGCGGAGGGGAAGGAGGGAGAAAGCAAGAACGACCTGAAATTGGAGAAGTCAATGTTCATACTGCTCGGGTGCAAACTACCCAAGCGAAATTTGAGCTGCTGCTCCTCCAATTTGCGGTGGGACTCAATCTGGCCATGGAGGAGGCCCAGGACAGAAAGGTCAGATTCGGAATGGGAGGGGGAGTTGAAGTGCTGAGCGACAGGGCGATCAGGTTGGTTAATGTGAACTGAGCGGAGGTGTTGGGCAAAGCTTGCGCTTGGTCTCACCAATGTAGAGCAGTTGACACCTAGAACAGCGGATGCAACAGATGAGGTTGGAGGAGGTGCCGGTGAACCTCTGCCTCACCTGGAAAGAGTGTTTGGGTACTTGGATGGAGTCGAGGGAGAGGTAAAGCGACAAGTGTAGCATACCCTGCGGTTGCAAGTGAAAGTAGCATGGGAGGGGGTGGTATGGGTGGGAAGGGATATGCACCAGAACCATAACATTCTTATTTGCTGCATCGTAATTGGTAAATTAGATACAACAACAAAGTATACAATAAAATGGAAACTAAAGTAAGTAAACAAGAACTGATGTGTCCAGGACAGAACATCAGGAAGTCAAAGCTATTGACTCACTCAACTGCCATCCTCCCAATGAAGACAGACGCATGGTCCCTTGGCTTTCCCTTTCCACAATCAATGATCAACTCCTTAATCTTGTTAACGTTGTGAGTAAGACTTTTGTTCTGAGACCACTCATAGATTATTTATCTCCCTCCTGTGCTAGGACAATGGTAGCAGCAGTGATTTTAACATGACATTGAAGCTGTATTTGAAGCCTGAACATCGGGCCGCCCGTAGCGGCAACTGCGGGGTGCTCGGGAGGCCCCGACCACGGGTGAACATTGGGGAACATCAGTGAGGAGATTGACTGGACTTTAGTTCCTTCCCTCACAATGGGGAATTTTGGTGCTGCTGTGGGAATGTTTGTGTTGTGGACTACTGTGTTCTGTGTTTTTGTGTTTTTTTTATTATTTGTATGACTAAGAAATGTATGGAAAAAAGAATTTAGTTGTCTCTTAATTGAAGACAATAACAATAAATCAAATCAAATCAAATCAAATCTTTAGTAGGGTTTACTCTGTTACTATATTAAGGAGGCTATTAGACACTCCAATAGCAAGCCCTAAAAGGATATGGTCCTAATGTGGGGAAGTAGTATTAACATAGATGGGCTAAAGTCTGGCCAAGAGCCCAGTTTTGTGCAATACAATACTCAGGATAAGGGAACGATGAGCTATTGTTTAGGGCCAAGATGATAATCCAAGGCTTTGTGTATCCTTTCAGATTGATATGAAAGATTTTATGACATATTTTGAAGTGCAGGGGAATTCTTCCCAGAGTTCTGGACAATGTTTAATTTTGAGCTTAAGTTTAACTAAACAGAAAATATTACACACTGTACACTATAAACTATACACTGGCTGACTGCTGATGTCCCCACATTACAAAAGTGATTATATGTTAGAACAGTCCAAGGCACTGCCCTGGCATCATGAAGGCATAGAGATCTTATCACTTTGTTTTAATAAAAAAATCACATTATTGTGAACCTTCAAGTTTTGACATATTTATGTTTCACGCTAAGCTGTGCCATTTAAGAGACTCTCTAGGCCTAAAATATGTTACGACGTGGCCAGTCCCAGCCATTGGGAAAATTCCAGAATTTGGCAAAGGATGAGAAATTAATAAGGAAAAATAGAACATAAGACTAATCCGAGTAGAAACAAACAGATTGCAAGTTTCCATCTACCCCAACGACACCTTCCTTTTGGTTACGTTGAACAATCCTCGATTCCACGACATCGACGGCTGCATTGGGTCTGCCTCCTGCGAGGCCAGTTCATTGGCTATATTTAAGAGGGAGTTAGATGTGGCCCTTGTGGCTAAGGGGATCAGGGGGTATGGAGAGAAGGCAGGTACGGGATACTGAGTTGGATGATCAGCCATGATCATATTGAATTGCGGTGCAGGCTCGAAGGGCCGAATGGCCTACTCCTGCACCTAATTTCTATGTTTCTATGTTTCTATCCATGCAATCATTGAGCTAATCAACTTTACCAGTAACTTCCATCCTGCCCTCAAATTCACTTAGACCATCTCAAACACCTCTCTCCCTTTCTCAATCTCCGTCTCCATCATAGGGGACAGACTGTCGCCTGAAATGTACAACAAACTCACTGACTCTCAGTTATCTGGGCTACACTTTCTCCCACCCTGCCTCTTGCAAGGATGCCATCCCCAACTCTCAATTTCGCCATCTCCACTGCATCTGCACCCAAGTAGAGGCTTTCCATTCTACGACATCCAAGACGTCTCAGAATAGAGAACAGTGCAGCACAGGAACAGGCCATGTCGTCCACAATGATTGTGCCAAACATGCTGCCAAGTTAAACTGACCGCATCTTCCCACACATAATCCATGTCCCTCTATTCCCTGCACTTGTGTGGGTCTATCTAAAAGCCTCTCAAACAACACTATTGTATTTGCCTCCACCAGCACCCCTGGCTGCGCTTTCCAGACTCCCACCACTGTGTAAAAAAAGCTTGACTCACACATCTCCATTAAACTTTCCACCTCCCACCTTATAACTATGCCCTCCAGTATATGGCATTTCTACCGTAGGAAAAAGATTATATCTACCCTATCAATGCCTCCCAGAATTTTATGTACTTCTACCAAGTCTCCCCTCAACCTTCGACATTCCAGCAAAAAAAAACAATCCATGTTTATCCAACCTTGTACCTGAAACCCTCTAATCCAGGCAACATTCTGGTAAAGCTCCTTCCTTTGCACTCTCTCCATAGCTTCTGTATCCTTCCTGTAATGGGGTGCCCAAACCGCATGCAAAACTCCAAATGCAGCTAAACCTATTGAGCTGCATCATATACTGCATTGTTCATTCTTAAACACATTGTCCCGAGCAATGAAGGCAAGCATACCATTCACCTTTTTTTTTACCATCGTTTCCATTTGTGCTGCCACCTTCACTGAGCTATGAACTTGGGACTCCAAGATCCCTCTGCACATCAATGTTGTTAAGGGTCTTGTCATTGTATACTCTTTCCTTACATTCAACCTTCCAAAGTGCAACACCTCACACTTGCTCTTCTTTCTTTTAATATTTTTATTAGAAGTGATGTACAATAATATGACATAAATAACTTATTACATTTCATGTACAACCTTTTTTTTTCTACTATTAAAATTTTTTAAAAAAGGAGTAAGAAAAGCAAGAAATATAGAGATAGAGAATATTACGTAGCTCGAAAAAGGAAAGAAGAAGGTGATGTGAAATAAGCAGAAAGAGAACGAATAGAGGAGAAAGAGAAAAAAAAAAAAGAGAGAAATGGAAAGGGATATGCCTCCTTCGTATCTTTACCCACCCTTCACCCGGTTATGACATAATTAATTTCTACGGTTGTTTTGCACCACATGCTTGTAATAAGTCGATAAATGGAGACCAAATCTTTAAGAATTGGTCTGATTGCCTGATAGGAGGAATCTCATATTTTCATATCTTCAAGATGTAACATTTCCGACACGTGTGAAATCCACATTTTGAGCGTCGGTGTGGGTGCATTTTTCCAGAATTTAAGGTTTTTCGCCGTTATTAAGCCATAATTAAGTAGACATTTTTGAAACTAAGTCAGCTTGCATCCGTCTTCCATTGATCCGAAGATAATCAGTTCTGTATTGTGGGCTTCAATTTTATTTTAAATAGTTTTGTAAAAATTCAAAAAATTACATTCCAGAATTTTTGAAGTTTTATGCAAGAGACAAAAGAGTGTACTATAGTAGCGTTTTGAGATAGGTATTTATCACAGATGGGAGAAACATTTGGAAAAAATTTATTCAGTTTGGTTTTCGAGTAATATAATCTATGTAAAATGTTAAATTAAATTAAGATGGATTTAAGAGAGAGTTAGATAGAGCTCTAGGGGCTAATGGAGTCAAGGGATATGGGTAGAAGGCAGGCACGGGTTATTGATAGGGGACGATCAGCCATGATCACAATGAATGGCAGTGCTGGCTCAAAGGGCCGAACGGCCTCCTCCTGCACCTATTTTCTATGTTTCTATACGGGATCTGCCAACCTTTACCTCATTTACCAAACATCTAAAAACATGGTTACTAGAAAATCAATATTGCACTCATAATCTACCTTAAAATTATCCATCGCTATCTAGTCTGTCATAAGCAGCATTATTTATCAGTTTGTTTATTGTACTCTTTATTGTTATTTTTCTTATTTTATTGGGTTTTTTTCTTATTGATTGATTGTGTTGTGATGTGTTTAACTTGTTTATTTAACATCAACCTGCCAAATGGGCTAAAGATGGAAATTAGCTACTGGCTATAATCTTGCATATTTACATGTAAATGTTTATTAATATGCACGGTCCCTGTTTAAAAAAAACAATAAACAAACAAGTATAACATAGCAAAGATGAGCGGGAAGCCAGAGGATTGGGAAACTTTTAAAGAGCAATGAAAGATAATTAAAAAGGCTATACAGGGAGAAAAGATGAGGTGCTAAGGTAAGCTAGCCAAGAATATAGTAAAAGTTTCTTTGGGTATGTGAAGAGGAAAAAAATAGTTAAGACAAACGTGGGACCCTTGAAGAAAGAAACAGGTGAATTTATTATGGGGAAACAAGGAAATGGCAGACGGGTTGAACAGGTACTTTGGATCTGTCTTCACTGAGGAAGACAAACAATCTCCCAGATGTACCAGTGGCCAGAGGACCTCGGGTGACGGAGAAAGTGAAGGAAATCCACATTAGGCAGGAAATGGTGTTGGGTAGACTGATGGGTCTGAAGGCTGATAAATCCTCAGGGCCTGATGGTCTACATCCCAGGGTGCTTAAGGAAGTGGCTCTAGAAATCGTGGGCGCATTGGTGATCATTTTCCAATGTTCTATAGATTCAGGATCCGTTCCAGATGATTGAAGGGTGGGTAATGTTATCCTGCTTTTTAAGGAAGGAGAGAAAAAAGGGAATTATACACTCATTAGCCTCACATCAGTGGTGGGGAAGATGCTGGTATCAGTTATAAAAGATTAAATAGCGGCACATTTGGATAGCAGTAACAGGATCGGCCCGATTCAGCATGGATCTAGGAAGGGGAAATCATGCTGGACTAATCTTCTGGAATTTTTTGAGGATGTAACTAGGAAGATGGACAAGGGAGAGCCAGTGGATGTAGTATACCTGGACTTTCAGAAAGCCTTTGATAAGGTTCCACAAAAGATTAGTGGGCATAATTAGAGCACGTGGTATTGAGGGTAAGGTGCTGACATTGGATAGAAAATTGGTTGGCAGATAGGAAACAGAGTAGGGATTAACGAGTTCCTTTCAGATCGGCAGGCAGTGACTAGTGGGGTACCGCAAGGCTCGGTGTTGGGTTCGCAGCTATTTACAACATACATTAATGATTTAGATGAAGGGATTAAGAGTAACATTAGCAAATTTGCAGATGACACAAAGCTTGGTGGTGGTGTGAACTGTGAGGATGTTATGAGAATGCAGGGCGACCTGGACAGGTTGGGTGAGTGGGCAGATGCATGGCAGATGCAGTTTAATGTGGATAAATATGAGGTTATGCACTTTGCTTGCATGAACAGGAAGGCAGATTATTATCTGAATGGTGTCATGCTAGGAAAAGGGGAAGTACAACGGGATCTGGGTGTCCTTGTTCATCAGTCACTGAAAGTAAGCATGCAGGTACAGCAGGCAGTGAAGAAAGCTAATGGCCTTCATAACAAGAGGAGTTGAGTATAGAAGCAAAGAGGACCTTCTACAGTTGTACAGGACCCTAGTGAGACCACACCTGGAGTATTGTGTGCAGTTTTGGTCTCCAAATTTGAGGAAGGACATTCTTGCTATTGAATGAGTGCAGCGTCAGTTCACGAGGTTAATTTCCGCGATGGCGGGTCTGTCACATGTTGAAAGAATGGAGCGGCTGGGCTTCAAGACACATAATATAGGATGAGAGGGAATCTTATTGAAACATAAGATTATTAAAGGATTGGAAACGCTGGAGGCAGGAAACATGTTCCCGATGTTGGGGGAGTCCAGGACCAGAGGCCACAGTTTAAAAATAAGGGGTAGGCCATTTAGAACGGTGATGAGGAAAAACTTTTTCACCCAGAGAGTTGTGAATCTGTGGAATTCTCTGCCTCAGAAGGCAGTGGAGGCCAATTCTCCATAGGCTTTCAAGACGGGGTTAGATAGAGCTCTTAAAGATAGCGGAGTCAAAATATATGGGGAAAAGGCAGGAACGTGGTACTGATTGTGGATGATCAGCCTTGATCACAGTGAATGGCAGTGCTGGCTCGAAGGGCCCAATGGCCTACTCTTGCACCTATTGTCTATTGACATAGCCACGTAATTTTACCAAAACATTAATATTGTTAGGATCACATTACTTCCACTAGTGGAAGTACCGCCACAACAGATCAACGGTGGATGCGATCTCGCTGGTTTCTCCACTCCGCTCTGGACCACCTGGACAACAAAAACTCATATGTCAGACTGTTATTCATTGATTACAGCTCGGCATTTAATACAATCATCCCACCATGCTGGTTATCAAACTCTCAGAACTGGGCATCCCTCTGCAATTGGATCCTCGACTTCCTCATTCACAGACCACAGACTGTTCGAATTGGTGGAAAAGTGTCAGCCTCGATAACAATCAGCACGGAAGCACCTCATGGCTGCGTGCTCAGCCCCCTGCTGTACTCACTCTATACTCATGACTGCGTAGCCGGTCATAGTGTGAACTCCATCATCAAGTTCGCTGACGACACCACTGTTGTGGGACGTATCACTGATGGGGCGAGTCAGAGTATAGAAGTGAGATCGACCGATTGACCAAATGGTGCCAGCACAATAACCTGGCCCTCAATACCAGCAAAACCAAGGAACTGATTGTGGACTTTGGAAGGGGTAGGATGGGGACCCACAGTCCCGTTTATATCAACGGGTTGATGGTGGAAAGGGTCAAGAGCTTCAAATTCCTGGGCGTGCACATCTCAGAAGATCTCTCCTGGTCCGAGAACACTGATGCTATTAAAAAGAAAGCACATCAGCGCCTCTACTTCCTGAGAAGATTACGGAGAGTCGGTTTGTCAAGGAGGACTCTAACTTCTACAGGTGCACAGTAGAGAGCATGCTGACCGGTTGCATCGTGGCTTGGTTTGGCAACTTGAGCGCCCAGGAGCGAAAAAGACTACAAAAAGTAGTAAACATTGCCCAGTCCATCATTGGCTCTGGCCTCCCTACCATCGAGGGGATCTATCACAGTCGCTGCCTCAAAAAGGCTGGCAGCATCATCAAGGACCCACATCATCCTGGCCACACACTCATCTCTCCGCTACCTTCAGGTAGAAGGTACAGGAGGCTGAAGACTGCAACGTCCAGGTTCAGAAACAGCTTCTTCCCCACAGCCATCAGGCTATTGAACTCAACTCAAACAAAACTCCGATCATTAATAGCCCATTATCAGTTTATTTGCACTTTATCTGTTTTATTTATTCATGTGTGTATATATTTATACAATGGTATATGGACACACTGATCTGTTCTGTATTCATGCCTTCTATATTCTGTTGTGCTGAAGCAAAGCAAGAATTTTGTTGTCCTATCTGGGACGCATGACAATAAACTCTCTTGACTCTTTGACTTGACTAGTTTTCCACAAAAGTAAATATACACCAAGATCAAATCCAAATTAACTGGTATATACAAAATGTAACTGTAAATGTAAAATATAAATTGTACATAAATAATTTATAACATTGAATGACCAATAAACATGTGCAACTAATCAGCTTCCTTTTATATGTTCTATGTTCCAGATTTTTAGATTTAAGCGCATGTGGAAAATAAGCAGCTTTCAAAAAAAACTGCCAAACCACCACGTAAATATATAAATCAACTTCAGTTTTAAACCCCTTGTCTGACATTCAAAATTAATAAACGAGGCATTTTTAGGACTTAAACCCACAGACTTGGCTCAGTGAATTGTACGCATATCCAAGTCTGAAGATGAGGGTGCAAATTCCCCACCAGGAACTTGCGCACATTATTAGAGTTACCCTAACTGTATTATGTGTTCAGCACTCTCATAATACAGTCAGCGGAAACATCTACACTTTCGAGTAGACATAAATATCCTATAATACTGTTCCAAAGACCTGGAAATGTTTTCCTAGATATTTATGTAACAACTTCACTGAAATAGATGTTCAGAACATACTGCATATGTTGGTGGGATGTTGATGTGCATGCGCCCTGTTACAATAGTGACCACCCCCATTTATTGTAAAACTATTGCAGAGGGACTTAGACAAGTGTTGGATCATGCGTCAGAGTTGAAATGGCCTGTAAGTGAATGGTGGAGGGTCATAGCTTCAGTTGTTGAGTGAATGGGACAGGAATTAGGTTGAGGAACAATGCATACGGCTTGAATATTATTGTTTCACCTGATAAAAACCATAGTAAATGCTCCTTAAAGTTTAATTTGATTTTTTTCCTGAAATCAAACTCACACTGGAAATAAATTAAAACCATGTAAAATATATAGTCATTCATTTTGCTTCAGGAGTGCAACACATGGCATTCAATACTATTTCCTCACATGGTGAGATCAGAAGTGAGCATTTTTGCCAGTGGCTGCATACACAACTCAACAGTGAAGCAGTGCTCGGAAAACCAAAGGAACTTTAAGGCACAGGCGTACAAGTGGCAGGCAACAGGGGAGTCAAACAGGTGCATGGCTGCATACACAACTCAACAGACCCGGGCCCGACACCGACCAGCATGATCTCGCTCACTCACCAAAGCATAAAGCAATATAAACAAAATAATCTTAGCTTTTAACAAAGGAACAATAAACACAACTATTTCATAGTCTGAAAGCAGTATTTTCTTACCTAGAAGAATCAAAGGTGGAATAAACAGAAGAAACCCACTGCTTCACTGTTATGCGTAGTGGCCTTTGACCTGGGATACCGAACTTGCTCATTGAAAATACTCTTATTATAAGAAATCAAAATTTTGTTGCACTTTATGAAGACCTAAGTCCATCATGCCATGTCTTTTAAGGGGCTGTATTTTTAGGGGCTGGCCCACTGCGGCGACAAAATCCGCGAGTTCAGAAGAGTTTGCCCTCGACTCATACTCACAGCATGGTCGACACGAGGTCTTAGGAGGTCTTTGTAACTCTCCTTCATGCTCGAGAGAAGTCCCTGCGCACTCGAGGCCTCAACTAGGTCGCGGCGTATTTTTCAACATGTTGAAAAATGCTCACGAGTAAAAAAAGGCGCCATGGTAAAAAAATCGATACTTTTTTTACTAGTAGGTTTAGTCAAAGTAGGTCATAGTAGGTCGGCATGTTATTCATAGGTAATCGAAGGTAGTCTTCAACATAGTTGAAGGGAGGTCAAAGAAGATAGTCTTCACTCTTCACTATTCCGTGTTCAATTTTCCCGAAGCTAGTCGAAGCTGGTCAAAGCTAGTCTTCAACATAGTCGAAGGAGGTCGAAGGAGGTCTTCTACAGTCGAAGGTCGTCTTCAACATAACATTTTTTCAAACTCTCCTAAACTCGACAATTAGGTTGCCGCAGTGGGACAGTCCCTTAAGTTTTACAACACTAAAAACATCTGCAGAACTGAAAATTATTTTAAAAGCTCCCAAATTCCATTCTAAAGAGATGGCAGTGAAGTAGAGATATGTTGAAGTTTAGTTAGAGCACTGATTGCTGCAGATTCTGGTTCACTACTGCACATTATGACTTTTATTTCAGATTCTTATCTTCATGCAACACAAATCACTGAAGTTATTCAGCATCAAACCATGGTACTATAAAGGCATCAGATAAAACATTACTTCAGCAAAACAGCAATATGCAGTTAATGGATTATTTCCTGGCACGTTAAGACTCCAACATTGCTTGCCACTTCTCAGCAAATGCCTTAATATTCTTTGGGTATTTTTACATGCCGATTCACTTTCTTAAGAACTGCAAATAGGATTAAACATCATGCAGTAATTTACAAAACAAACATACTTCTGATCCCATGGAGGAAGGAACGGCAGATGCTGGTTAATACCAATTTTTCTTTGCACAAGGATCAAAATAGTAATCATAAAGTAGATAGGAACCCCAGATACGAGGTAGGGAGACGTTAAAATGTCCATGAATACACCCGACCGCTGATCCGTACACATTCTGAGATCATAGCCGGGGACTCCATCTGGACCAATCACTTTCCCTCTTAGGAAGGTCAATCTGGCTTCTGCAATGGTGACTGTGGGTGCACCCAATGGCTAAAAATGACACTAGATTTTCACAACAAGACTTCAGTACCAAAGCCAGATGCTGCACACAAGGACTTGCAACTGGAGCTGTGCAACCATCAGAAAACATCCTTCTTTCTGGAAGTTGGTCGGAAAACTACCCTATGGAACTTGTATAACAATGTCCTGGAACTGGGTTGAATGATCTCTGCCAACCATAACCATTTTCCATTGAGAGAGATGACGCCAACCACTGGCATGGTTTCCCTTTGATGCCCAATTACATCATGTTTGCAGGGTGCCGTGTTACCACACATGGCCATATGCTGCATGATTGTTATGGGCAGATCCAGAATTCTCATCTCTAGAATTCAGCTGTGCTTGATGTCTGGACTCAGGAAGTGATAAGGTTTTGGAGTAAAGTGGGCCAGGCAGAAGAAAAATTATGTGTAGGTTTTAGGGACCACTGACTTCAACTTCCATCACTTTGCTGATACCTGTGCAGGTAATATCAACTGGATCGGACACCAACTGCTTCTAATCATTTATATGCATACAGAACAGTGTAGAAGCTTTGCTAGAATTATGTCTAATTTTGCCAAACAGCTGGTGCTGCTCCCAGTAAGTTAACACTTCCCAGTAAACTCCAGTCAAGCAGTGCCACATATGACATGTAACAATATTTCAGACTGTGCTGGAATATAATTCTGTTTCTGACAACCCACAAGGATGACCATTTTTGATGCGAGTACAATGTGGGGAGACATATTGTTGTCCACACTGGCTTCAAGGATACAGGTACAGCAAGTCATTGGCAAGGCCAAAAGAAACTTCAGCCTTCATTGCAGTTGAAGTGGATGAATGAATAAATGTTTATTGGCCAAGTATGTACACATACAAGGAATTTGCCTTGGACTATGTCATACTCCCAGAACAATGGCAAGATCACACTAGTATTGTGTCAAGCTTTGGTCTCCATATTCAAGAGCTATGTATGCATTGGAGCAAAATCAGAGACAAAGGAGTTGTCTTAAGAGGAAGATCACACAACTTGATGCGATACTTATTGGACATTAGAATGATGAAAGGCTGTGTTTGTTTGTCCTGTGTATTGGTAGTTCAGAAACCTGATGTAAACCAGTCTTATGCTGGTGCACCTTCAGCAGAGAATTACCCACTGCTTGCTGTGGAGAGGTGGCCCAAGGCAGATATTGGGTCGAGTTGAGAGTCAAGAGAGTCAAGAGCATTTTATTGTCATAATGAAAGAGCTAATGTTCAAATCTAATATAGTTTACAAAATTATATGGAACACAATATGGAGGACAGGTTGTATTTTTAATAAAGACATTAAGATGGAAGCCGGCATAATAATGTGCTTCTTTCTAGGCCATAAAGAAGCCAAGATTGAAAAAATAGCAGACACTCCATAGATATGCAATAACTTGTTATTGGATTAACTCGATTTGGATGCAGTTTTTCCTATATTCTGAAAGGCTGCAGAATCTTTCAATCACGCCATATTCAGACTTGGTAGGAGTGTTTTACTGATAAGGAAAATGAATAATTGCACTAACTTTCCTTTGTTCTGTGAGTGGAGTCCGAGAAGCACTGGGCAACATTTGTGCTCTTTGTAGATCTTGCCACTCCCGTCTGACGAATCGATTAAAGATTGGCTTGGTTTACCTTTAACCAGTTTGTTGTTGTCTGCTTTTAAGAAACAAACTTTGACATTTGGTGTAGTTGGCAGGATCTCGCTGGGACCAGCAACAGATGATTGAGTAAAAGGGTGCAGTTGACTGGGATCAGATAGGGAGAAAACTGAGCTCTAGTCAGACCCTTTGTGACCGACCTCCCGAAGAATCTCCTGGGAACATATTGTGGTCCCTCAGTCTGAGGTTGATGTTGTTCCCAGACAAGATCCTTGGAAGCAAACAGCGAAGGTAAGACCACATGTAAAGGATTGGGTTGTGTATTGAATTGGCTAAAGAAAATGATTACATCTGGCTAAGAGGGATTGAATTGAGGAACAAAGACGGAACTATGAAAGGATGGAACGTACTTCAGATGGAATGTCAGTGGGCAGAGGAATAGGAGATAAGGGCTAAGGCAGAGAAAGAAAGCACTGATAAGAAGAGTTTAGAGAACAGCAATTAGTTGTTACGAACAAACCCGGTACCGGTAAGTCCTCAGGAGACCCTATGTTTGGCATGGTGACCCGGTCTATACAAGATTACATTAAACTACTCCCTTTGTTCATTTTAAACTGTTGATATTGGTAAGGTTTGGCTGATGTCTCGAACAGTTTTATTCTTGTTTCTCAGTCTTATAATGGCTTCTTTGACTTTCATTGGCACAACTTTGGTCCTCATGTTGATAAACAGCAACAAAAGTTTCCAAAGGTGATGGAAAGACTGCAGGAAAGACTAGGTGCTGAGAGCTCTCATACCAGGAGGCAATTAAACACACCTGAGCAATTACAAACATCTGTGAAGCCATGTGTCCCAAACATTATAGTGCCCTGAAATGGGGGGGACTATGTATAAATACAGCTGTAATTTCTTCATGGTGAAACCAAAATGTATAAAAATGGCCTTTATTAAAATGTCCACTTTAGCCACATGTGATTTTTTTTCTATTACAAGTCTCAAATTGTGGAGTACAGAGGCAAATAAATAAATGATGGGTCTTTGTCCCAAGCATTATGGAGGGCACGTTAGATCTTACAAGGATTAAACAACTGTCATTTAATTTGCTGAAGGCAATAAGGAGCTGTTGCCAACAGATGTTTGCTGTTTGGTCTGTGATCGTTTCTTGGCTAGAACTGACAGTTTGCCCACAAGCAACCAGACAAACAACCTTGGAAGCTTTAATAAATTGGAAACTACTGCATTCTGCCAAGTGCAGCAGCAATTTCTTGCAAAATACAAACCTACAAAATACATTACTTCCCACAAAGCAGAATACAGCCACAACAAAATTTATACCAAGTGGAGATGCAAATGACGAAGATTTAAAGACAGCATGAATGAACTCCAGAAATTGTTCATCCCTGTCTGGCGAAAAAATAAAGCTGGGAAGGCGGCTCAACCGTGGCTGACGAAAGTGGTGTTGAAACCATGGAAGAGGCATATAAATTGGCCAGGAGTAGCGGCAAGCCAGAGGACTGGGAGAAATTTAGAACTCAAGAGGACAAAGGGGTTAATTAAGAGGGGTGGAAAAAAAGTGCATGAAAGAAGGCTTGCGGGGAATATAAAAACTGACTGTAAAAGTTTCTATGGGTATGTAAAAAGGAAAAGAATAGTGAAGATGAATGTAGGTCCCTTACAGTCAGACAGGTGAATTTATAATGGGAAACAAGGAAATGGCAGAACAGTTAAACGAGAACTTTGGTTCTGTCTTCACGAAGGAAGGCACAAATAATCTCTCGGAAATACTAGGGGACCGAGGATCTAGTGGGAGGGAGGAACTGTAGGGAATCCACATTAGTCAGAAAATGGTGTTAGGTAAACTGTTGGGACTGAAGGCAGATAAATCCCCAGGGCCTGATGGCCTGCATCCCAGAGTACTCAAGGAGGTGGCCCTAGAAATTGTGGATGTTTTGGTGATCATTTTCCAAATGTTCTCTCGACTATGGATCAGTTCCTGTGGACTGGAGGGTAGCCAATGAAACTCCATGTTTTAAGAAAGAAGGGAGTGAGAAAACAGGGATTATAGACCAGTTAGCCTTACATCACTAGTGGGGAAGATGCTGTAGTCGATTATTAAAGATGTTATAGCAGCGCATTTGGAAAGCAGTGACGTGATCGGTCAAAGTCAACATGGATTTATGAAGGGGAAATCATGCTCGACGAATCTTTTGGAATTTTTTGAGGATGTAACAAGTAGGATGGATAAGGGAGAGCCAGTGGATATGGTGTATCTCGACTTTCAAAATGCCTTTGACAAGGTCCCACACAAGAGATTAGTGTGCAAAATTAGAGAACATGGTATTGGGGGTTGGGTATTGACATGGATAGAGAACTGGTTGGTAGACAGGAAGCAAAGAGTAGGAATTAACAGGTCCTTCTCAGAATGGCAGGCAGTGACTAGTGGGGTGCCGCAAGGCTCGGTTCTGGGGCCCCAGTTGTTTACAATATATATTAACAATTTAGAGGAGGGAATTAAATGTAACATCTCTAAGTTTGCGGATGACACAATGCTGGGTGGCAGTGTGAGCTGCGAGGAGGATGGTATGAGGCTGCAGGGTGACTTGGATAGGTTGGGTGAGTAAGCAGAAGCATGGCAGATGCAGTATCATGTGGATAAATGTGAGGTTATCCACTTTGGTGGCAAGAACAGGAAGGCAGATTATTATCTGAATGGTGTCAGATTAGGAGAAGGGGAAATGCAACAAGACCAGGGTGTGCTTGTACATCAGTCACTGAAAGGAAGCATGCAGGTACAGTACTCAGTGAAGAAAGCCAATGGCATGTTAGCCTTCATTTCGAGAGGATTTAAGTTTAGGAGCAAGGAGTTGAGACCGCACCAGGGGTATTGTGTGCAATTTTGGTCTCCTAATTTGAGGAAGGACATTATTGCTATTGAGGGAGTGCAGCGTAAATTCACCAGGTTAATTCCCGGGATGGCAGGACTGACATATGATGAAATAATGGGTCGACTGGGCTTCTATTGCTGAATTTAGAAGGATGAGAGGGTATCTTATAGAAACATATAAAATCCTTAGAGGATTGGAGAGGGTAGATGCAGGAAATATGTTCCCGATGTTGTGGGTCCAGAACCAGGGGTCACAGTTTAAGAATATGGGGTAGGCACTCAGGACTGAGATGAGGAGGCAGTGGAGGCCAATTGACTGGATGTTTTCAAGAGATAAATAGATTTAGTTCTTTGGGCTAAGGGAATCAAGGGATATGGGGGAAAAGCCAGAACGGGGTACTGATTTTGGATGATCAGCCATAATCATATTGAATGCAGTAAAGGCTCGAAGAGCCGAATGGCCTACTCCTGCACCTATTTTCTATGTTTGGAAGCATATAACAGCCCCATTTGATTTAATTGTGGTGCAAGATATCAAATTGTGGACTAAAAAAAAATTGGTATCCAGCTGGGAAGATTACTTGTGCAGATATTTTTTTAAAAAATCACTAGAAAACAATTATTTCATCAGTAAAAGACTGCCGAAAATTAAGTTCCAGATGATTAAATAATGTCATCGTACACACAAATTTCCTCTTGTTGGGTTTTGACTGTGTGGTGTAACCAACACTAAATTTAGGATTTGGACATTTAACTTTCACTCTTTCATGCAAGTTCAATTTCAAAGCTGAGTATTCATTAAAGAAGATCTACCAGCACATGAATAACAAAAAATTAAGGAGTGTCAAGTTAAACCAAGAAAGACCATCGTCCTGCCCAACAGATCAACAAATGGTGATTCATACACAGTAGCACACAGGATGGCCTCAATTAATACTTTTATATCCCGCTTGCTTTCATTGTAGGTATTAAACCAAGGCAGCGTCTGTCATTGCAAGTAAATATAATTTTAAAAGGAGAAAAGTTTTCCTTGATGGCTTTATCGATATTCATTGTCCAACTGACATTACTAAAACAGATGCCATTTGTGGCAGAGTGCTGTGTGCAAACTACCTATCACAATTCTCACATATGACTGACTGCACTTCAAAAGTATTTCTAAAGTACAATGCTTTGGGACCTACTGAGATTATAAAAGATGTAATGAAAGTTTCAGTTCTTTCCCAGTGAAACAGATGGAAAGGGCAGATCCTGTGAGGCTTTTAATGAAATCTCAAGCAGTCTCTACTAAAACATTCGTCCACACCATAACACTGCATTGCAAATTATGAGCATGGGTAGTATATTCCATGTTCCTGGAGAAATCAGTCCTGTTCAATCATTTATACTTAAGAAGCTAACATTTTTGTTCACAATTCTATTTACAAATTGATTCAGAAAACAATCCCAAAGGACAAACAGGCAAATCTAAGAGGTGAATATAGCGTTGTTCTTGCCCTTGCAAACTTTGGTGTACAAATTTCCAAAAGAAAGTGCAAAAGCGAGATAGAGATAAAGGAATGTGCATTTTTTTTCAAATTTATGTTACTTTAATCTTCAGATTTTTTTTAAATTTTGAAACCTGCTACAACCTGGAAACATACAATATATACATTCCATTGCATCTACACCATCTTGTTTGTACAACTTTAGCAATTCAGTGTTATCCATTCATTTTTCAGGATGTGGGGTATTG
Organism: Leucoraja erinaceus; assembly: GCF_028641065.1. Classification (NCBI taxonomy): domain Eukaryota; kingdom Metazoa; phylum Chordata; class Chondrichthyes; order Rajiformes; family Rajidae; genus Leucoraja; species Leucoraja erinaceus. The sequence continues at coordinate 83,269,426 of NC_073380.1, read as the reverse complement.
TTGGAAAGGCAATAATTTACTGCCCATCCCCACTTGTGAATCAATTGTGAATTGTTGCACCATTTCAAGGGAGGCAAGGTCAGCAAATTCCATCCTCGGGGTATAAAAGGAAACTAAATGGGTTTTCCTGTTTTAACAACTACTACATTCTGGTAGTTCTGTAGTCATCACCACCACGACTATTTTATTTTGCATCTGACTCGCATAATCTCTCCCAACAGACCTATAATGCCTTTCTTTCCAATTACCTTTCAACAACTCACTAAAATGCTCTCCTCACTACCATCTGGCTCTTTTCCAAATTGTCTTAAATCTGTCTTCTCTAGTCACCAGTGGAGCTAACATTTGCTCCATTGCCATTCCTTATGGGCCAACACAGATAGTTCAAAGTTTTTTTTTTTAAATCACATGGGAAATTTAAACAATAGATATTTAAGGATGGGTCTACGATCGTCAAATAAGGACACTTGCCAAAATACAAGATTTAATCCTCCATCAACAGGAGGATGCCCTACATAGGAGATTAGTGGGCAAAATTAGGGCACGTGGTATTGGGGGTAGAGTGCTGACATGGATAGAAAATTGGTTGGCAGACAAGAAATAAAGAGTAGGGATTAACAGGTCCCTTTGGCAGGCATTGACTAGTGGGGTACCGCAAGGCTCGGTGCTGAGACCGCAGCAATTTACAATATACATCAATCATTTAGATGAAGGGATTCAAAGTAACATTAGCAAATTTGCAGATGACACAAAGCTGGGTGGCAGTGCGAACTGTGAGGAGGATGCTATGAGAATACAGGGTGACTTTGACAGGTTGGTTGAGGTGCATGGCAGATGCAGTTTATTTAATGTGGATAAATGTGAGGTTATCCACTTTGGTAGCAACAACAGGAAGGCAGATTATTATCTGCCTTCAATTTGGGAAAAGGGGAAGTACAACGTGATCTGGGGGTCCTTGTTCATCAGTCAATGAAAGTAAGCATGCAAGTACAGCAGGCAGTGAAGAAAGCGAATGGCTTGTGTTGGCCTTCATAACAAGGGGAGTTGAGTATAGGAGCAAAGAGGTCCTTCTGCCTTTGTACAGGGCCCTAGTGAGACCACACCTGGAGTATTGTGTGCAGTTTTGGTCCCCTAATTTGAGGAAGGACATTATTGCTATTGAGGGAGTGCAGCGTAGGTTTACAAAGTTAATTCCCGGGATTGGCAGGACTGTCATATGCCGAGAGAATGGAGCGGCAGGGCTTGTATACTCTGGAGTTTAGAAGAATGAGAGGGAATCTTATTGAAACATATAAGATAATTAAGAGTTTGGACACGCTAGAAGCAGGAAACATTTCCCGATGTTGTGGGAGTCCAGAACCAGGGGTCACTGTTTAAGAGAAAGGGGTAAGCCATTTTGAACGGAGATGAGGAAACACTTTTTAATACAGAGAGTTGCGAGTGTGGAATTCTCTGCCTCAGAGGGTGGTGGAGGCCAGTTCTCTAAATACTTTCAAAAGAGAGCTAGATAGGGCTCTTAAATGTAGCAGAGTCAGGGGATATGGGGAGAAGGCAGGAACGGGGCATTGAATGGCGGTGCTGGCTCGAAAGGCCGAATGGCCTACTCCTGCACCTATTGTCCATAACAGTGAAATGCTGAATTTCAGTAGACATCATAATGTACAAAAAAATATGGAAAAAATATCACTCTGTATAGTGATTCCTTCTACTCCCAACCCTATCCCACAAATAATATTATACTCACTGTCATCGCCAAGTTTTGAAGCATAGTCATTTATTAACTCTTCACCAACATCCACAATCTGCTCACTGTTCCGGTTGTTCTCATCTCGCCATTTTCGCAACTTGTCACGCATTTCTGAAAATAAAAAGCAGAGGAAGACTTTGGCCCCAGTAGCAAAGACAGACTTATTCCATACTGTAAAATCTACAGTGCCCTCCATAATGTTTTGGACAAAGACCAATAATTTATTTATTTGCCTCTGTACTCCACAATTTGAGATATGTAATAGAGAAAAAAATCACATGTGGTTAAAGAGCACATCGTCAAATTTTATTAAAGGGTATTTTTATACATTTTGGTTTCACCATGTAGAAATTACAGCTGTGTTTATACATAGCCACCCCCATTTCCTGGCACCATAATCTTTGGGCCACATGGCTTCACAGGTGTTTGTAATTGTTCAGGTGTGTTCAATTGCCTCCTTAATGCAGGTCTACGAGAGCTCTCAGTATCTAGTCTTTCCTCCAGTCTTTCCATCACCTTTGGAAACATTTATTGCTGTTGATCAATATGAGGACCAGCTCATAGAAGTTACATAGAAACATAGGAAATAGGTGCAGGAGGAGGCCAATCGGCCCTCCAAGCTAGCACCTCCATTCATTGTGATCATGGCTGATCGTCCCCAATCAATAACCCGTGCCTGCCTTCTCCACATATCCCTTGATTCCACTAGCCCCTAGAGCTCTATCTAACTCTCTCTTAAATCCATCCAGTGATTTGGCCTCCACTGCCCTCTGTAGCAGGGAATTCCATAAATTCACAACTCTCTGGGCGAAAAAAAGTATTCTCACCTCAGTGTTAAATGGCCTCCCCTTTATTCTAAGACTATGGGCCCTGGTTCTGGGATCAATCACAAAGATGTCCTTCCTCAAATTAGGTGACCAAAAATGAACACAATACTCCAGATGTGGTCTCACCAGAGCCCTATACAACTACAGAAGAACCTCTTTACTGCTATACTGAAATCCTCTCGTAATGAAGGCCAACATTCCATTAGCTTTCTTCACTGCCTGCTGTACCTGCACACCAACTTTCAGTGACTGGTGTACAAGGACACCCAGGTCTCGCTGCACCTCCCCCTTACCTAACCCAACCCCATTGAGATAATAATCTGCCCCCTTCTTTTTGCCACCAAAGTGGATAACCTCACATTTATCTATATTATACTGCATCTGCCACGCATCTGCCCACTCACTCAACCTGTCCAGGTCACCTTGCAACCTCCTAACATCCTCTTCACAGTTCACACTGCCACCCAGCTTTGTGTCATCCTCAAACTTGCTAGTGTTGCTCCTAATTCCCTCTTCCAAATCATTAAGATATATGGTAAACAGTTGCGGCCCCAACACTGAGCCTTGCGGCACTCCACTCGCCACTCCTTGCCATTCAGAAAGGACCCGTTCACTCCTACTCTTTGCTTCCTGTCTGCCAACCAATTTTCTATCCATGTCAACACCCTACCCCCAATACCATGTGCTCTAATTTTAGTCACCGGTCTCCGTGCGGGACCTTATCAAAGGCTTTCTGAAAGTCTAGATACACTATATCCACTGGCTCCCCTTCATCCATTTTACTTGTCACATCCTCAAAAAATTCCAGAAGGTTAGTCCAAACATGATTTCCCTTTCATAAATCCATGTTGACTTGGACTAACCCTTTTACTGCTAACCGAATGCCCCATTATTACCTTGTTAATTATTGACTCCAGCATCTTTCCCACCACCGAAGTTAGTAACTGGTCTGTAATTCCATGTTTTTTCTCTCGCTCCTTTCTTGAAAAGTGGGATAACATTATAATAGCTATCCTCCAATCCCCAGGAACAGATCCTGAATCTATTGAACATTGGAAAATGATCACCAATGCGTCCACTATTTCTAGAGTCACCTCCCTGAGGACCCTGTGATGCAGACCATCTGGCCCAGGGGATTTATCATCCTTCAGTCCCATTAGCCTACCCAATACTATTTCTCGCCTAATGAAAATTTATTTTAGTTCCTCTACCCCCTTAGATCCTCTGTACTCCAGTATATCTGGGAGATTGTTTGTGTCTTCCTTAGTGAAGACAGATCCAAAGTACCTATTCAACTCTTCTGCCATTTCCACACTCGACTTTGCTTCTCTTTTTCCCTTAACATATCTAAAGAAGCTTTTACTGTCCTTCTTTATATTCCTGGCCAGCTTCCCCTCGTACTTCATCTTTTCAGCCTGTATTGCCCGTTTTGTTTCCTTCTGTTGTCCTATGAAAGTTTCCCAATTCTCTGGCTTCCGACTACTCTTTGCTGTGTTATACATCTTTTCTTTTAGTTTTATTCTATCCCTAATTTCCCTTGTCAGCCACAGTTGCCTCCTACTCCCCTTAGAATCTTTCTTCCTTTTTGGAATGAAATGATCCTGCGACTTCCGGATTGTGCCCAGAAATTCCTGCCATTGATGTTCCACCGTCATTCCCGCTAGGATCCCTTTCCAGTATACCCTGGCCAGCTCCTCTCTCATGCCTACATAGTCCCCTTTGTTCAACTGCATCACTGACACTTCCGATTTAACCTTCTCCTTCTCAAATTGCAGATGAAAACTAATCATATTATGATCACTACCTCCAAGCGGTTCCTTTACCTCGAGTTCTATTATCAAATCTGGTTCATTAGACAACACTAAATCCAGAATTGCCTTTTCTCTGGTTGGCTCCATTACAACCTGCTCTAAGAATCCATCGTGGAGGCACTCTACAAACTCTTTCTTGGGGTCCTGAATCAACCTGATTTTCCCAGTCTACCTGCATATTGAAATTCCCCCATCACCACAGTGGCATTAACTTCGTTACATGCCAGTTTTAACTCCTGCTGCAACTTGCACCCGACATCCGGGCTACTATTTGGGGGTCTGTAGATAACATCAATTAGTGTCTTCTTGCCTTTTCAAATATTCAACTCAATCCACAGTGACTCTACCTCATCAGTCCCTATGTCTTCCTTCACAAGGGACTGAATTCCATCCACCACCAGCAGAGCTACCCCCACTCCTCTGCCCACCTGCCTGGCATTTCTATAGGATGTATAACCCTGAATATTGTTTCCAGGCCCGATCCTCCTGCAGCCAAGTCTCAGTAATCCCCACAATGTCATATCTACCAACCTCTAACTGAGCCTCAAGCTCATCTACTTTACTTCTTAAGTTGTGCCAATGAAAGTCAAAGAAGCCTTTATGAGACTGGGAAACAAGAATAAAACTATTAGAGACATCAGTCAAACATTAGGTTTACCAAAATCAACTGTTTGGAACATCATTAAGAAGAAAGAGAGCACTGGTGAGCTTACTAATCACAAAGGGACTGGCAGGCCAAGGAAGATCTCCACAGCTGATGACAGAAAAATTCTCTCCATAATTAAGATAAGTCCCCAAACATCTGTCCGACAGATTAGAAACAATCTTCGGGAGTCAGGTATGGATTTGTCAATGACCACTGTCCACTGAAGACTTCATGAACATTGCCAAGAAGAACTAAAAAGAGCAACCACAGTTCTGGAAAAAAAGGTCTTGTGGACAGATGAGATGAAGATTAATTTATATCAGAGTGATGGCAACAAAGTATGGAGGAGAGATGAAACTGCCCAATATCCAAAGCATACCACCTCATCTGTGAAACACGGTGGTGGGGGTGTTATGCCCTGGGCATGTATGGCTGCTGAAGGTACTGGTTCACTTATCTTCATTGATGATACAACTGCTGATGGTAGTAGCGTAAAGAATTCTGAAGTGTATAGACACATCCTATCTGCTCAAGTTCAAACAAATGCCTCAAAACTCATTGGCCAGCGGTTCATTCTGCAGGAAGACAATGATCCGAAACATACTGATAAAGCAACAAAGGAGTTTTTCAAAGCTAAAAAATGGTTAATTCTTAAGTGGCCAAGTCAATAACCCAATCTGAACCCAATTGAGCATGCCTCTTATATGCTGAAGTGAAAACTGAAGGGTACTAGCCCCAAAACAAGCATAAGCTAAAGATGGCTGTAATATAGGCCTGGCAGAGCATCACCAGAGAAGACACACAGCAACTGGTGATGTCCATGAATCGCAGACTTCAAGCAGTCATTGCACGCAAAGGATATGCAACAAAAACATAACTATTTTTATTTACATGACATTGCTGTGTCCCAAACATTATGGTGCCCCGAAATGGGGGTGACTATTGTTTCTATTACAAATCTCAAATTGTGGAGTACAGAGACAAATAAGTAACTAATGAGTCTTTCTCCCAAACATTGCATTTGACCAAAGTCTTTGGAGATCTGAATATGTGCAATGAATTGAAAATGACAACTTTCTCACTGCAGTTCCCTCTTGACCTAATTCCCTCTGGTAGGCGCTGCAACATTTCATAGCCGAGGTACTTCTCATTCCTTATCTTGCAAACAGCAGGGCATGTTTGGCAAACTGGGACAAAACACCCAAGTTGTAATCATAATCCCAGAAATATAATTTACAACATGATAACAGAGCCTTAATCCGACTGCACCTTTCCCCATACATCCTCAATCTCAGCCCAACCACAATGGAAGGATACCAATCAAAAAAGCAATTATTGTTCAATAGGCTGAGAATCACTATAGTCCAGGCGTACCATTATGTTATTTATTGACAGGACATGCCAACACCAACATTAACTGCCTATTACTAGGTATCCTCAAGGTGGTGAGGAACTTCCACCTTGAACCACAGATTGCATGAAGATATCCCCACAGTGCTTTTGAGGAGTTTCCAGATATATCAACACAACAAAGGAGCAATTGACATATTTCTCGTGCCAAATGTAACTCGAGGGAAGAAGTGGAACTCGGCCGGCTGTACGGGAAGCACAGGCAGCTCTGCGGCATACAAGTCAAGTGAGTTTATTGTCATGTGTCCCAGATAGGACAATGAAATTCTTGCTTGCTGCAGCACAACATAATATTGTGAGCATAAATACAGAACAGTTCAGTGTGTCTATATAGCATAGACCATATCAATATACACATAAATAAACAGATAAAGTGCAATAGGCTGTTATAGTTCAAAATTTGTTTGATGGCAAGTTGAATAGCCTGATGGCTGTGGGGAATAAGCTGTTCCTGAACCTGGATGTACCAGATTTCAGGCTACTGTACCTTCTACCTGATGGCAGCGGAGAGATGAGTGTGTGGCCAGGATGGTGTGGGTCCTTGACAATGTTGGCAGCCTTTTTGAGGCAGCGACTGCGATAGATCCATTCAATGGTGGGGAGGTCAGAGCCGATGATGGGCGGGCAGTGGTCACAACTTTCTGCATTCTTTTCCGCTCCTGGACGCTCAGGTTGCCGAACCAAGCCATGAAGCAACCAGTCAGCATGCTCTCTGCTGTGCATCTGCAGAAGTTCGAGAGAGCTCTCTTTGACATACCGACTCTCCGTAATCTTCTCAGAAAGTAGAAGCGCTGATGTGCTTTATTTATAATTGCATCAGTGTGCTGGGACCAGGAAATATCTTCGGAAATATGAACGCCCAGGAATTTGAACGCCCTTTCCACTAGCGTCCCGTTGAATACCATCATCCCGTTGATTGTGGGCCCCTATCCTACCCCTTCGAAAGTCCACAATCAGTTCCTTGGTTTTGCTGGTGTTGAGAGCCAGGTTATTGTGCTTGTACCATTTGGTCAATCGGTCGATCTCACTTCTATACTCATCACCATCAGTGACTCATCCCACAACAGGGGTGTCGTCGGCGAACTTGATGATGGAGTTCGCACTATGTCCGGCTACGCAGTCATGAGTATAGAGTGAGTAAAGCAGGGGGCTGAGCACGCAGCCTTGAGGTGCTCCCGTGCTGATTGTTATCAAGGATGACACATTTCCACCAATATGGACAGACTGTGGTCTGTGGATGAGGAAGTCGAGGATCCAATTGTAGAGGGATGCGCAGAGACCCAGATCTGAGAGCTTGGTAACCAGCTTGGAGGGGATGATGGTATTAAATGCCGAGCCGTAGTCAATGAATAACAGCCTGACATACGAGTTTTTTTGTCCAATTGGTCCAGAAAAGTGTGGAGAGCCAGTGAGGTCGCATCCACCGTTGATCTGTTGTGGCGGTAAGCGAACTGCAGTGGGTCGAGGTTCTTGTCGAGGTAGGAGTTGATATGCGCCATAACCAACCTCTCAAAGCACTTCATCACCACAGACGTTAGTGCCACTGGTCGATAGTCATTGAGGCACATCACCTTACTCTTCATGGGCACCGGTATTATTGGGTACCTCACCGGTAACTCTGAATATCGCCCCCTCACCGATTACGCCGACCCTCGCTACCTCCCCGATTCCTCCGACTATCGCCACCAAAACATGACAACCGAACCTCACCGCCTCACCGGGATCTACGAACCTCACCGGGGACTACTCGCCTAGCTGGCCTCACCGGGACCGTCCAACCTCCCCGCCTCACTGAGCCCTCCAAACCTCACCACCTCACCGGGGACTACTCACCTCGCCGCCTCACCGGGACGGTCCAACCTCTCCATCTCACCAGGATCGTCAAACCTCGCCGCCTCACCGGCCATCCGCTGACCGGGACCTCCTACGCTTCGCCAGCTGACCCGGACTCCACTCCCCCGCAGACCTCCACCAACAACTCTCCCGATCCTCGCCACTCCACCGCCCTCCAGCAGGCCACAGCCGTCGCCTTACCCGAGTCGTAGGCTCAGCACCGGGCCCGAAGTCTCCACGCTGCAGACTCTGACATCATGGGCCCTGACTGCGTTGGGTCCTCGTGCTCGTCCCCCTAACCCAGGGAACATCAGTGGTTGTTCCACTGGGTCTTCCCCTTCTCCCTCAAACCATGTGACCCCAGCTCTTCCCCACCCACAGTATAGTCCTCATACCCCCTTCCTCCCTGACCGACCACCCACCAACCCCCCCCAACCAGACATCACCTCGACCTCAGTCCACTCACCTGCCTTAATCCGGCCCCGATCCCCATCCTTGCCGTGTGTTCAGCTTCCCTCCCCCGGCCTCCCCCTCCCTGATACCGAACGGTCTATTCTTAGCAGACGCCTCACCTTTGTTCCCCTCCGTCCCACCTCAATGAGTTCCGCATCTGCCACAATGTGGAGCTCTTCTTCCGTCGCTTCCGCCTCAAAGCGTTTTTCCATGGGAAGGAGTCATCACCGCCCAGTGATTATCCCTTCTCCCGTCTCCAATGGACCCCCTCTTATTGGACTCCTCCTCATGGCCATCTACCGGCTTTGGACCTTTTTATTTTAAACTGCCGGCGGGACATCAACCGCCTCAACATCTCCACTTCCCTTTCTCACTCTAACCTCCCCCCCCCCCTCCCCCCCCCCCCCCCCCCCCCCCCCCGAACGTACAGCCCTCCATTCACTCTGCAACAACCCACACTGGGTGATCAAACCTGCCATGGTAGTCTGGCGCGCTGATCTCTACAAGGCTGAGGCCATGCGCCAAGTCTCAGACACCTCCCCCTACTTATCCTTGGACCATGACCCCACAGATGAGCACCAGGCCACTATCTCTAGCACCATCACTGGCTTCATCACCTCCGGCTCTCTGCCGTCCCAAGCCTCCAACCTCATCGTTCCCCAGCCCCACACGGCCCGATTTTACCTTCTCCCCAAAATCCACAAACCTGACTCTCCTGGCAGACCCATTGTTTCTGCCTGTTCGTGCCCCACCGAACATATTTCCATGTACCTCGACTCCATCCTATCGCCCCTGGTTAAATCCCTCCCTACCTATGTTCAAGATACCTCACACACTCTTCGTCTACTCCATGACTTCCATTTTCCAGGCTCCCATTCCCTCATCTTCACCATGGATGTCCAGTCACCCTACACCTCCATTCCCCACCAGGAGGATCTCAAAGCCCTCTGTTTCTTCATCGACCACAGAACCAACCAAACCCGTCAACATACTCTCCTCCGCCTAGCGCAGCTGGTCCTTACCCTTAATAACTTCTCGTTTGATTCCTCCCATTTCCTACAAATACAAGGCGTAGCTATGGGAACGCACATGGGCCCCAGCTATGCCTGCCTCTTTGTAGGGTATATCAAACAATCCTTGTTCAAGGCGTACAATGGCCCTATCCCCAAACTCTATCTCCGCTACATCGACGACTGCATTGGTGCTACCTCCTGCACCCACACACAACTCACAACTCATCCATTTCACCACGAACTTCCATCCGGAACTCAAATACACCTGGACCATTTCCGACATTTCCCTACCATTTCTAGACCTCACTATCTCCATCGCAGGTGATAAGACCAACATCCACTATAAACCCACTGACTCCCATGGCTATCTGGACTACACTTCTTGCCACCCCGCTTCCTGTAAGGACTCCATCCCCTACTCCCAATTCATCCGTCTACGCCGCATCTGCACCCAGGATGAGGTGTTCCACACCAGGGCATCGGAGATGTCCTCATTCTTCAGGGAACGGTGTGGAATGAGCTCCTAGTGGAAGTGGTGGAGGCAGGTTCATTGGTATCATTTAAAAATAAATTGGATAGGCATACGGATGAGAAGGGAATGGAGGGTTATGGTATGAGTGCAGGCAGGTGGGACTAAGGGGAAAAAAAAATTTGTTCGGCATGGACTTGTAGGGCCGAGATGGCCTGTTTCCGTGCTGTAATTGTTATATGGTTATATGGTTAACGGGGATTCCCCTCTTCTACTAAAGATGAGGCTCTCACCAGGGTCTCTTCTATACCCCGTAACTCTGCTCTCACTCCCCATCCCCCCCACTCGTAACAAGGGCAGAGTCCCCCTTGTCCTCACCCACCCTACCAGCTGTCACATACAACAAATAATCCTCCGAAATTTTCGCCACCTCCAACAGGATCCCACCACTGGCCACATCTTCCCATCTCCCCCCATGTATGCTTTCCACAGAGACCGCTCCCTCCGTAACTCCCTGATCAATTCGTCCCTTCCCACCCAAACCACCCCCTCTCCTGGCACTTTCCCTTGCAACCGCAGGAAATGCTACACTTGTCGCTTTACCTCCCCTATCTACTCCATTCAAGGACCCAAGCAGTCTTTCCAGGTGCAGCAGAGGTTCACCTGCCCCTCCTCCACCTCATCTATTGCATCCGCTGCTCTAGATGTCAGCTTCTCTACATCGGTGACACCAAGCGTAGGCTTGGAGATCGCTTCGCCCAACACCTCCGCTCGGTTTTCATTAACCTACCTGATCTCTTCCTTTCTTCTTCCCCCGACCCCCCCCCCCCCCCCCCCCCCCCCCCCCCCTCACATCAGTCTGAAGAAGGGTCTCGACCCACTGAGTTTCTCCAGCATTTTTGTATTATTGATACCCTTTTAAAGCAGGTGGGAACCTCAGACCTCAGGTTGAATACGTCTGTAAAAACCCCAGCCAGTTGGTCCGCACAGGTTTTTAAAAACACGACCGGGTATACCATCAGGTCCAGGCGCTTTCCGAGGGTTTACCCCCCTGAAGGAGCTCCTGACGTTAGCCTATGTGACCGTGACTGAAATACCATCACGGCGAATGGGCTCTCGGGAAGGCACATCCATGTTCTCCCTATCAAAGCGTGCATAAAACGCATTTAGCTCGTCAGGGAGTGTTGGTAGACATTGTTGGTAGGGTGCAGCATGGGGAAGGAGGCCTCGGGCTTAGTACAGGGAAACCAGCGTGGAGTAAGGCAGGTCCGACAGAGAGGAGGAAATTGGTTGTGGAGCAAGTATGTTGTCAAGAGGAAGCAGTGGGATGTATAAGGGCATTGGCTCAGGTTAAGCTCGAACAGTGGATGAATTGGAAAAATGCAGAAAAGGTTTAGTTGCAGGGATCTGTGGTGCATGGAGGCAGGTCATGCAAGATGTGCTTGCATCACTGCAGAACCACAGTGGGTAGGTGGAGACCCAGTGTGTCCCCCGTGTTCGGAGGTGGCAACATTGAGCCATATTTTATCAAGATGTAAGACTCGCCTTTCTTAAGGTTGGCATACTTGGCTGTATTACCAGGTCTTGAATTGTATCGCTCCAGCAAATGACAGGAGAGCACAGTTGAATTCAATATGCAATAGGACAGAGAGTGCAGCGGTTGATTTTGGCCATGAGGGAGAGAAAGGAAGAGGAGGAACGGTTTCGAACAGGCATGAGCTAGGCCAGCTAAGTGGAGCCAATGATTGCAAGATGCAGGTAGACTTAGGAGGAAAACTTGTTGTTCCGCAGAAAATAATTAGTACCAGTTTGAGGCCAGATGTACTGTTATGGTCAATTAGTTAGCAGATAGCATATTTTATAGAACTGACAGTGCCTTGGGAGAACTCAGTGGATAAGGCTTATGAACTTGCCAACACCGGCCAACATGTCCCTGCTATATTAGTCGCACCTGCATGTGTTTGGCCTATATCCCGCCAAACCTGTCCGATCCATGTACCTGTCTAACTTTTCCTTAACTGTTCCTCAAACGTTGGGATAGTCGCTGCCTCAACCACTTCCTCTGGCGGCTTGTTCCATACGCCCACCACCCTTTGAATGAAAAAGTTACCCCTCAGATTCCTGTTAAATCTTTTCCCCTTCACCTTCATACACCTCTATAAGATCATCCCTCATCCTCCTGTGCTCCATGGAACAGAGTTCCAGCCTACTCAACCTCTCCCTATAGCTCAGGCCCTCTAGCCCTGGCAACATCCGCGTAAATCTTTGTTTGAGATTCATTGTATGTTGTGCAAGTGCTGACCCATTCAATCCAATGGACAGGTGTAAACAGTAACATTTCCGTAAGGTTCTATCCTAGCAAAATTCATAATTTTCATAATAAATCTAGAAAACCAAATGTGAACCAAATGTTCAAAATCACAAGGTGAAGTATGATTCGTGTTAAAGTATTTTACAATTAAAGATGCACGAGTAATGGAATCATGGTAGATCTTGAAACAAAATAGTTGGAATGACTACTTAATGTACAGAAAGCAGTAGAACCCCAGAAAGGAATGCAACTACCCAAGTAGACACAGCTCCACTCTATTTTGCCACAAAGGCTAATCAGGAGGGTCTTCACTTCAGTTGTATGTAAATATTTAAGGATCTTGCTTAAACTCCAACCACAGAATGATGGCAGGAGGATATGACTATCCAGCCCAAATAGTCTCTCAGCAGTAAATCCTATCACCCACTCTGGAAAAAAGATGTTACCAGCACCATGAGAAAAATAATTTCACATTGACCCAGAGCACCTTATGGTCAGGGAGGCACAGTGGCACAAAGGTAGAGTTGCTGCCTTACAGCGCCAGACACCCGGGGTCAATCCTGACAACAGGTACTGTCTGTACATTTTGTTTGTTCTCCCTGTGACTGTGGGGGATTTCTCAGCATGTTCCGTTTCCTCCCACACTCCAAAGATGTACAGGTTTGCAGGTTAATTGGCTTCAGTAAAATTGTGCCCAGTGTGTCATAGTCATGTTTATTGTCATGTGTACCGAGGTAAAGTGATAATTTTGTGTGTCAGATAGCTCTAGTGAATATACAATAGACAATAGGTGCATGAGTAGGCCATTTGGCCCTTCGAGCCAGCACCGCCATTCAATGTGATCATGGCTGATCATCCCCAATCAGTACCTCATTCCTGCCTTCTCCCCATATCCCTGGACTCCGCTATTTTTAAGAGCCCTATCTAGCTCTCTTGAAAGCATCCAGAGAACCTGCCTCCACCGCCCTTTGAGGCAGAGAATTCCACAGACTCAACACTCTCTGTGAGAAAAAGTGTTTCCTCATCTCCGTTCTAAATGGCTTACTACTTATTCTTAAACTGTGGCCCCTGGTTCTGGACTCCCCCAACATCGGGAACATGTTTCCTGCCTCTAGCGTGTCCAAACCCTTAACAATCTTATATGTTTCAATGAGATCCTCTCTCATCCTTCTAAACTCCATAATGTACAAGCCCAGCTGCTCCATTCTCTCAGCATATGACAGTCCCGCCATCCCGGGAATTAACCTTGTAAACCTACGATGTACAAAGACTGGATGGGAAAAGTGTAATAAATAACAGCTCAAGATAACAATTTTTTTAGTGAAAGCAACTTTTCGGGCGGCTTTGGGTTTCATTACAAGGGTTGACTGACTGCTCCCTTTTCATGCATCGTATCCCCATTCACAATTCATCATCCAATTTTGCCCAACAAATTGGTCATTTTGGTGATCACCAGCAAACACTTCATTACTGGTGATCACCCCTCTTACTGCCTGGGTCTAAAGCTGTGGAATTCTTACCCTAAACTTACACTCTTCAAAATTTGCCTCTTGAGCAACTTTTTGCCCACTTGCCCAAATAATTTGTGGTGTAGCTTCAGCTTTTCTAAAACAATCATCCTGAAATCAGTACACTGTTCAGTCTTCTGGAAGTCAGAATGTTACTTTCACTGCATGCCCAGTTATCAACACCAACACTAGCCAACACATTAAATAAATCTACTACTGTGATTTTAGTCCATGTAGACAAAATAAGTCTACATGGACTAAATAAGTAATTTCCCTCTACATAGGAGACTGTCAGAGCAAGCACAAACTACATAATCTTATACTTGTAATGACAGGAGGTTATTCATCCCACTTGGGACAGGGGCTCCCAAGGGAGCATTTCCAATTGTTTTGTTCACTTTCTTATTTACATGGATCTCTGTAACTTATACTTTCTCACAGATGGTCACCAACTCCCCCTTGATTTTCCTCCATTCATTTTCCCCCCATTAATTTACCAGCAACATTCTGGGATGTGAAAGAATACTAGAACATCATGTGAAAAAGTGCTTGCAGCATCCAGCACCAGATGTTAAGATCAAACTCAGGTCTCAGATGTTACAAGATAGAAGCAAACACTGCTGCAACAATGTGCCACACATAGGGCTATGCAGAGGGATCTCACACAGAACCGTATCAATGGTTCGTAAACAAAAATGCTGGAGAAACTCAGTGGGTGAGGCAGCATCTATGGGGAAATAGGCAACGTTTCGGGCCGGAAGAAGCAAGGAAGAGGTGGAGCCAGTGGGCTGAGGGAGCGCTGAGAAGGGGAGGAGAAACTAAGGACTCCCTGAAATTAGAGAAATCAATGTTCATACCACTGGGGTGCAAATTGCCCAAGCGAATTATGCGGTGCTGCTCCTCCAATTTACGTAGGTCCTCATTCTGGCCATGGAGGAGGCCGAGGAACAGAAAGGTCGGATTCGGAATGAGAGGGGGAGTTGAAGTGCTGAGCCACTGGGAGATCAGGTTGGTTATTGCAAACAGAGCGGAGGTGTTAAGCGAAGCGATCGCCAAGGTGTCACCGATGTAGAGCAGCTGACACCTAGAGCAGCGGATGCAATAGATGAGGTTGGGGGAGGTGCAGGTGAAGCCCTGCCGCACCTGAAAAGACTGCTTGGGTCCTTGAATGGAGTCAAGGGGGGAGGTAAAGCGATAAGTGTAGCATTTCTTGCAGTTGCAAGGGAAAGTGCCCAGAGATGGGGTGGTTCGGGTGGGAAGGGGCAAATTGACCAGGGAGTTACGGAGGGAGCAGTCTCTGCGGAAAGCAGACAGGAGATGGGAAGATGTGGCCAGTGGTGGGGTCACGTTGGAGGTGGCGAAAATGACGGAGGATTATTTGTTGTATGTGACGGCTGGTAGGGTGGGTGAGGACAAGGGGGACTCTGCCCTTGTTACGAGGGGGGGGGGGGGGGGGGGGAGAGAGTAGAGTCGAGTCAAGGGGTATAGAAGCTCCTGGTGAGAGCCTCATCTAGGGTAGAGGAGGGGAATACCCGTCCCCTGAAAAATGAGCATAAATCCGATGCCCTGGTGGAGGAACACCTCATCTTGGGTGCAGATGCGGCATAGATGGAGGAATTGGGAGTAGGGGGATGGAGTCCTTACAGGAAGCAGGGTGCGAAGAAGTGTAGTCCAGATAGTCATGGGAGTCAGTGGGTTTATAGTGGATGTCGGCCAGGACTCTATCCCCTGCGATGGAGATAGTGAGGTCAAGAAATGGTAGGGAAATGTCAGAAATGATCCAGGTGTATTTGAGTGCCGGATGGAAGTTAGTGGTGAAATGGATGAAGTCAGTGAGTTTGTGTGTAGGTGCAGGAGGTAGCACCAATGCAGTCGGCGATGTAGCAGAGGTAAAGTTTGGGGATTGGCCACTGTATGTCTTGAACAAGGATTGTTCGACGTACCCTACAAAGAGGCAGGCATAGCTAGGGCCCATGAGCGTGCCTGTAGCTACGCCTTGTATTTGGAGGATATGGGAGGAGTCAAACGAAAAGTTATTAAGGGTAAGGACCAGCTCCGCTGCGCAGAGGAGAGTATCAGTAGAATATCAGTTGGTTGCTTCTCCGGTCGAGGGAGAAACGGAGGGCTTTGATCCCTCCTGGTGGGGGGTGGAGGTGTAGAGTGACTGGACATCCATGGTGAAGATGAGGGAATGGGGGGTCTAGAAAATGGAACTCCTGGAGTCGACGAAGAGCGTGTGAGGTGTCATGAACATAGGTAGGGACGGAATTTAACCTGGGGGGTGATAGGATGGAGTCTAGGTACGTGGAAATAAGTTTGGTAGGACAAGAACAGGCTGAAATAATAAGTCTGCCAGGACAGTCAGGTTTGTGGATTTTAGGGCGAAGATAAAATCGGGCCGTGCGGGGCTGGGGAACGATGAGGTTGGAGGCTTGGGAGGGCAGGGAGCTGGAGGGCAATGCTTGGGAGGGCAGGGAGCTGGAGGGCAATGCTTGGGAGGGCAGGGAGCTGGAGGGCAATGAGTTATCACTGTCAACATGTTCTCCAAATCGAGCATAAAATCTGAGGGCCATAGTTCACAATCTGCAGCTATATTTATTCATAATATGGAGCGATAAAACAAAATGTTTCGACACACTTTAATAAAACACCTTTGTATATATTTCCTCTCAAGTTACAATTAACTTCAATATTCTCAGGGACATCCCAAACTATTTTATGGCCTGAGCACTTTTGTACTTGGTGCAACACAAGATACATAGCAGCCAATTAACACACAGAAAAGGGACATAAAGTGCTGGAGTAACTGCAGGTCAGACCTGGAGAACATGGATAGGTGACATTTTGGGTCAAGACCCTCCTTCAGCACAAACACACTGTAAGATCCTCAAAATAATAAAATAATCTATACTCATTGGCAAGGACACCATGCCAACATTGTGGAAAGGTACCACAAAATAGTCACATTCAACTTGTTCCAAACAAAAATCATAAAGTTGGCAAACTTTAGGGAATAATCCATTCAAATCCACCCAGGGAATGAATTGTGTCATCTTTGTGAAGTCTATGTACAACTGCAGACCAACCTGACCAAGTTTCATCTCATGACCTCTTGAATACTTTTATTGTTCATTTTAAACAGCACGTTATTTCTCTCCCATGACACCTCGCTCTTTAATCCACTGTTGTTCCACTTACACGACCTCTAACACCGAACTTGAGGCTGGAACAGCCTTTCCGACTGTCATGAAGTAGCTTGTGACAGCCAGGTGGCACTTCACATGTAACCTCTGCTTCACGACACAAGCTCGGCCTTTCTCTAAAGGTGACACCAATATCCTGAGGCCAATCCCCCAACCCGGCCGCCAGCCGCTATTCCCTGGTGGCCTCGGATCTGAGCACGTCAGCTGGGTCGCCGGTAACTGGGGCCCGTCGTTCCCAAGCTAGCCGGTTAAGATTCAACATCCACAGGGAGGGATGCAGCGGTAACTCCATGCCTGGCCGTGATCCGCAGCCACACCGCTAACCAACGAGCCACTCACTCACCTTCCCAGGTCACATCGAACATGTCCGCGACCGACGCCATGTTGCCCACTCGGTCACGTGAGCTGACGTCGCGCGCATTGCCGTCCACGCCCCTTCCCCGTCCCGACCAATGGGAGCGGTGTCCGGGGCTGAGGGCGGGACCCGTTAGAGTCCAGGCAGCGGATTGGTTCTTTCCCACGGCCCTGGTCATCGCCAAGGCAACGAAACGCAACCAAACCCAAGAGCGTGGACCTTGAGGAGAGAGGAGGAGAACTTCTTATTCCCTTCGCTCCATAGATGCTCCAGCATTTTTGTGTACCTGCAAGAGCGTGGACCCCGCCGTCACCCAGTCGCCCCCCCCTTCCCCCTCCCCCCCCCCCCCCTCCCCCCCTCCCCCCCTCCCCTCTTCTCCCTCCCCCCCCACCCCCACCTCGTCCCCTTCGCCTCCCTCCCTCCCCCCCCATCCCTACCTCCCCACCTCCCCTTATTTATTGATGTGTGTATAATAATAATAATAATGTTTATTTAGTATATATTTATATAATGGTATATGGACTCACTGATATGTTCTGTATTCATGCCTACTATATTCTGTCGTGCTGAAGCAAAGCAAGAATTTCATTGTCCTATCTAGGACACACGACAATAAACTCTCTTGATTTGACTTGACATGGGGCGCTGCACTGGCAGCAGCCTCTACCTACAGCCTGTCTGTTATTTCAATCTTTTTTATTATTTTTAGTTAGTCTAAAGTTTTGTGTTGGGGGAAATTTTAACTTTTCTATGTGGGGGAGGGGGCAGGATAAGGGGGAAACCATTTCCCAGTCTCTTCCTGGCGGGGACGCGACTATTTCTCTGAGTCGCGTCCTCGCCCCCCACCTCGCGGCCTACCAGCTGGATCGGAGCGGCCTTTCCTGCCGGGGACCGAGTACCGGACCAGGGCTGCTACAGCGGCAGCGCAGCGCTGGAGTCACCGCGAGCGGGTCGCCGTTTGGAGCTCCGGAGCGTTGGGCCGTTGCTCCAACATCGTGGAGCTCTGGTGCGGAGAGCTTCCAACGCGGGCGGCGCTGAACAACATCGTGGAGTCCTGGGGCGCCTTGCAGAGGGTCTGCAGCAGCAGTCTCCACCGGGCGCGGCCTGCGGACTTTGGAAGCCGCAGACTCCGGTAGGAGGGGGCCGACTCTGTGTCCACGCCGCTGAGGACGTCCCTCAGTCCTGACGTCGGACTTACAACACCCCGGCGAGCGGGCTTGAACATCGGGCCGCCCATAGCGGCAACTGCGGAGGGCTTGGTGAGGCCCTGACCACGGGGAACAGTGGAGGAAGAGACTGACTTTGGTGCCTTCCCACACAGTGGGAAACTCTGATTCTGCTGTGTGGGGATGTTTTATGTTAAATTCTATCGTGTGTTGTGTCCTTTATTTTTATTGTATGGCTGTATGGGAATTTCATTTCACTGTGCCATCTGGCACATGTGACGAATAAATGTATGTTGTATCTTGTATCTTGTATAAGCCAGGTGGAGAAGATGCCGACCTGAAAGAAACCCAGAAGGAGAGAAACAAGTTATGAAAGCAGATGATCAAGAAAATAAAATCCAGAAGAAACTAATGGAATCAAAAGAAAATGCGAAGATAGTGCAATCCAATCTGGGGCAATTATTCAGCCTTGGTCACGAGGTTGAGGAAAGCAAAAAGCACTGTTGGATTTACAGCTGCCTCAGGAAGAAATCAAAAGCTACACCCAGTGGTTCCAAGAAAGATTGAATTTTTTTCAATGAGTTTGTAGATTATGTGTAAACAACAAAGAAATGTTTAGTTGAAATCGAACAACTTACTTATGGTACAGTTGAAAGTGCAACAAGGTGCTGAAATGGAAGAGGTGATTACGCCACATGATAGTATCTCGAATGTATCTACACGAAGATCAAGACATAAATCTGACTATAGCTAGTTCAGCGTCAAGGGCCTCTGCTCGAATGGAGGTCGAAGCTGATCTAGTTGCTCTCTCAATGACTTGGAGAAGAAACATGAGATGAGGCAACATGAAGAACAGCTGAAAGGAGAGACGAGGAGACAAGGAGAACTGTTGAAAGGAGAGATGAGGCGACAAGAAGAAGAGATGAGGCGACAAAAAGAAAAGCTGGAACTAACCACAAAGTTGACGGTTTTCAAATCGAAGAAGGAGATAATGGAAAGTGAGGGTTCAAGATGCGGCTCTAAAGCATCTGATGGGATGAACTCTTATTACAGAAAAGGAACTGCTCAAAGGAAACAACAGCTAAACCAAATCTGCAGCCAGATGCTATCCGGCCTCGTGACTCAGAACTAACACATAGCCAGTTGGTGGGCGACAAAACTTCATCTCAGCAACTGGGTGCTAGACCGAAGAAAATTTATGGGCCTCCTGATGAGGCTCGTAACAAACCACCAATTCAGTATTCTTTTTGGAGACCTAATACACAGGCTCGAACAAGCCAAGATTGGCAGATGCCTGTTTATGATACGAAGAGGCCTAAGCAGGTAAAAACAACTAGTCACATGACTCGTGACAAAGCTTACTCAGACCAGTATTCTTTTCAGAGGCCTGTTTATCGTACGTCTGGGCCAAGCCAAGGATCTCAAGGTGAATTATTTGAATTGGTGAGGAATTAAGCTGAAATCAACAAACTCATCTCTCAACAAAATGTCCCTACCACCAATAGAAATTCCTAGATATGATGGTGATCGATTGCGGCAAGAAGCTTTCATAATGGGATTTCACAAAGGAGTAGAAATAAAAACTACTGATGAAAAAGAGCGCTTAAGGGCCTGTCCCACTAATGCGACCTGTCAGCGACTGTCTTCGACCTTCAAGCTCGAGGGCACTTGCCTGAAAAACTTCAAGCTGGATCGACTGTCAGCATTGAAACCTTATTTTTCTCAACGAGCTTTACCTTCGACTATCTTCGATTGCCTTTGATTACCTATGATAGCATTACGACCTACCTCGACTAAACCTACGAGTAAAACAATATCGATTTTTTCCATGGAGACCTTTTTTTACTCGCGGGCATTTTTCAACTTGCTGAAAAAAAACGCAGAGGCCTCGACTACGTGGGGACTACTCTCGAGCACGAACGAGAGTTACAAAGACCTCCTAGGACCTTGTGTCGACCATGCTGCGAGTATGAGTCGAGGGCAAACTCTTCTAAACGCGCGAATTAGGTCACCGCAGTGGGACAGGCCCTTTAATATTTCTGGTGCATTACACAAGGGGACTGTTTATTAATGATCCACAGCAACACACATAGTGAAGATCAATCTTGATTCCACAGGCAAACAGGGACATTCAAACAGCCAGCCATTCTCATCTAGCTCCACTGGTGTGAGAGAGAGAGAGCTGACTGACCTTGTTAGTGTAAAGCTGTGTAGTACCATAGTACGATGTAAAGGATGGCATGCACATATGTTCAGTGGAGATTATAAATGGCCTGGAATAATAAGGGTTAATCTACACGGACATGCTAAGGTGCTTGTAGAAAGTTGTCTAAAAGGGCCTGGAAGCCAAGGCTATCGAGAGGCAAGAAGGTTACTTAAAGAATGTTATGGTAACGAACAGAGCATTTTTAATGCTTACATGAAAAAGCCTATGCTGGAAAGATATCGTCAGAAGATATGGAGGCATTAAGTGAGTTTGTGATATTTCTTAGAGGTTGTTGTAGCTCGATGAAAAATCTCGACCATGTGGAGGAAATGAATGCTGTTAGTAATACTAGAGCCATCATTCTAAAACTGCCCTGTAGACCTAGAGAAAAGTGAAGAGATAAAGCAGGCCAAGTAATGGAAACGATGAATCGAGCAGCCATGTTACCAGACCTGGTGGCTTTCTCAGAAAGGGAAGTACGGTTCACGCCAGATCCACGCCACGGAAGTATTCAAGATTTTAAACTAATTCCAACTCAATAATTAAGTTTGCTGATGACACTGTGGTGGTGGGCCTGATCTCAGACAACGATGAGAAGGCCTACCGGGAGGAGGTGGCTGATCTAGCACTCTGGTGCCAGGACAACAGCCTCCTCTTGAGCATCAAAAAAACTAAGGAGCTGATCGTGGACTTTAGGAGGGCACATCATCCGAGGACGTACACTCCATTGAGGATAAATGGGGATCCTGTGGATAGGGTGAACTGTTTTAAATATCTGGTAGTCCACATCTCTGAGGATATGACATGGACATCACACGCCGGAGCACTCGTGAGTAAGGCAAGGCAGCGCCTTTACCACCTCAGGCAAATGAGGAAATTCAGAGTGTCTCCGAGGATCCTCGAGTGCTTCTACTCAGCGGCTGTAGAAAGCATCTTGTCCAGAAATATTACCATCTGGTTTGGGAATTGCTCTGCCCAGGACAAGAAGGCTCTGCAGAGAGTAGTGCGTTTGGCCGAACGCACTATGGGAACTTCACTCGCCCCCCTGCAGGAACTATACAACAGGAGGTGCAACTCCAGAGCAAATAAAATCATGGGAGTCCCCTTCCACCCCTGCAACGGACTGTTCCAGCTGCTACGGTCAGGCAAACGCCTCCGTTGCCATGCAGTGAGAACGGAGAGGTTGAGAAGGAGTTGCTTCCCAGAGGCCATTCGGTCTGTAAACTCCCATCTCACCAAGGACTAACTTTACTACGTTTTTCCTTCCAATATTTAATATGTAAAAGAATATGTGTGTGTGATGATTGTGTTTATAGTTTGTTTGGTTGTTTGTTTGTTTGTCTTTTTGCACAAAGTCCGCGAGCATTGTCACTTTCATTTCACTGCACATCTCGTATGTGTATGTGATGAATAAACTTGACAACTTGAAATGTCAAAGGTTCTACCTTTACTAAAACTAAAGGAAGATCAGGACCTAAGGGAGGCAGTTTTGCTACCGCTATAATACCTGTGGAAACGACAGGTGGAATGAAAGGAGATGTATCTACTATCAAGAAAAAAGGATTTTGATTGTTATGTGATGAAGTTGGTCACACAATAAGGTGGTGTCGAAGATTCAAAAAGAAGGAATATAAAGAAAAGATGGATTTTTTAAAGGAGAAGGGAATCTGTTTTGGATGTTTGAAAAAAGGACACATGGTAAAGACTCACAGTCCTATAACTTGTGACTATTTTTGCGCAGACTCGCTAGTAGTTTTTAGTTTAGTTAGAGGAAGCATGTGGGAGAAGGCACAGCTTTCCACCATGCACGAGTTTGGCTACGAGTAAAGGGCCTGTCCCACCAGCATGCGATTGCATGCGTCTAGTGCGACCAAACATGGTCGCTTGAGGCGTACGGCCTCGCGGGGCCGTCTCACTTCGATCGGCGGAGGCGTATGCGGTTGTGCGGGGCTGGACCCGACATCGCGCGGGGCTCCAAAAATCCAGCACTGTCCGAAAATCCCGCGCATCAACGACCTGTTGGCCCGCAGGCGCATTGAGGGCGTACGAAGCGTCTCGATGGCCGTATGCAGTGTCTTGACGGCGTACGCCTAGCGCGTGGCGTTGCGCAATGGCGTCACCGCCCGGCGTGCCGTTGCATGATGACATCACCGCCCGACGCCGTGCGACGTCCAAATTCAGTCGGCCCGCATCCTGCCCAGCTGATTGGTGAGTATGATGTCGGGACCAGCCCCACACAACAGGCCCTTAAGATCAAAATTTACTTAAACAAGAAGAAATTTGGATGAATATCTTTCTGCTTTTACGATGACAATAAAGAAACGAATTAAGAGTGTTTTTTGAAGATTTATCTTTGGACGGCTTTGAATGTCTCGTGGAGAGCTCGTATGTATATCACAATTATCTCCTTACCCCGTCTTCAATCATAGTGGCTAGATACCTTGAACAGTATAATAATCTGCCATTATAATAGGGACAGGTTGCATCTTTTGCGGTTGCAGGGAAAGGTACCAGAGGAGGATGAAGTTTGGGTGGGAAAGGATGCACCCGTCCACTCTCTGCACCCGACGGACTCTGCAATCAGCCACCTCTGCACCTGATCAACTTCAGCACCTGTCCACGCTCAGCGCCCAATCAAACTCCGTACGTGCCCACACTCGGAATCTGATCGCCCTCTACACCTGTCCACACTCTGCACCTGTCCACACACCTCACCTGTCCTCCATACTGCACACCTGATCACTCTTTGCACCAGTACACACTCAGCACCTGATCCCACTCCGCACCTGACCATACTCTGCACCAGTACACACTCGGCACCCGTCCACACCTATCTACACTTGGTGCTGCACCTGATCAAATTCCACACCTGATCCTACTCTGGACGCATTTTCACTCTGCACCTGTCCACACTCCAAATCAGTTCACACTCTGCACCTGATCACACCTGGCACCTGTTCACACCTTGCACCTGCCCACACTCCACACCTGTCCACACCCCACAGCTGATCCCCACTCTATACCTGTCCACACTCCACCCCTGTGTGCTATCCACACCTGATCCCAATCTGTACCTGCCCATACTCCACAACAGCTGCACCTGTCCATACATCCTACCTGTTCACACTCCGCACCTGCCCACATATTTCAAACTTGTACACACTCTGCACTAGTCCACACCGCCCTTGCCACACATCTTGTACCAATACATTCCTGTCACCTGACCATTCTCCGCACCTGTTCACACCTTACACCTGTCCACATTCCGACCGTATCCACTCTCTGCACCTCACCGCTCTCTTCACATGTTCACTCTGTGCACCTCTCCATTTTCCACAACCATCCACCCTCTACCCCTGAACAAACAGGCACCTGTCCATCCCCGGCACCTGTCCCCTCCGCATTTGCCCACACTCCGCACTTGTCCACATTCCACATCTGTCCACGCTCTGCACCTGTCCAAACTCTTCTCCCACTGGTCCCTCACACATCATACCTTCTACCCTCCTCACCTTCACCACCCATCCCTGTTCTCCTCACCACACCACTCCTCCTGACCATCGCTCCACTTGGCTACACCCTCATCAACTTTTTCTTATCTATCTTGCCTTATCCTATCTCACCTGTACACACCAACTTCATCACATCACGCTTCACGCATGTCCATGTTCCTCACTCGCCATGCCGTGTCAGCATCCTAGCCTCATGCCTCACCTAGCAACACTTCCAGTTACCTATCCGCAACATCCCTACTGATCCTATCCACCTTCTCACCCTCCTGCACATAGCAGCTCTGCACACCAAATTAAACTGCAAGAAAACAGTTGAACATTGTGTGCAGTGTGTAATTATGTGCAGTTTTGGTCACCCTTGTACAGAAAAGATGTGGAGCTTTTGGAAAGGTTCAGACAAGATTCACCAGAATGCTGCCTGGAATAGCTAGAATTAGCTAGAAGGAGAGGGTGGAAAATGTAGACCATATTCTCTTGAGCTTCAGAGCTTGAGGGAAGAACTGAGTGGCGTATAGAAAATTATGTGCGGCATAAATAGGGAGACAATCAAATCTTTACTACCAGGGTGAAAATATCAAAGACAAGCAGGTATAGCTGTAACCATTTAAAGATGTGAAGGGAAGTTTTTGCACAGAGAGTGGTGAGTGCCTAGAACACCCTGCCAAGGGGTGGTGGTGGAGGAATATATAATGGTGACATTTAAGAGGCTTTTTGATAGGAACATGGATATAAAGGGAATGAGAAGATATAGATCATGTGCAGGTAGAGGTGATGAACTTGGGATCATGTTCAGTACAGACTTTGTGGGCCGAAGGGCCTATTTTTGTACTGTACTGTTCTATGTTATTAACAATTATAGATTCATTATAATATAAATAAAAATGGCAGTATTCAAGAAGGAATTCCCACATCATAACTTGGGGTGGACCCAATGAAAGCGGATGGCCCCATCATGGTCACTATCTTCACTCCCCTCTCTCATGTCTCACCACTTCTTCCATACGCAATGCAACTCCTGCTATGGAAACATTCGAGAAACTTACTATATATTGTAAAGAATAACACATGTCTGTCAACTCTTTTTAAATCTTGATTCATTTTCTCAGGTCTATGGAGACCCATAACCCAATCAAATTTTGCTTGAAAGGTTTACGAAGCCATTAAAAGCTTTTGATTGAATTACCTCGTTGAAATATAATGTCTCTTATCCTCTGATGCAATGATGTAGGGCCAAGCCACATTGCCTTTTCCATGCAGAGCTCCCAGGGGATTTGGTATGGGCTTAAATCACCTGATAAAGACTTTAGGTGTCACACTAGCGTGCTGTAAGAATCTCGACCCTGACACAATAACATTTTATTCCTGAAACAGCTACTTGTGGAAGGGATCGGGTTTGTTATACAATTCAGAGCAGCGTGGATCTTTCAAAACAAAAAGGAAAAGGAGATAAACTTGCATTTCTGAAGCACCTCTCCCATCTTTTGAAGTGCAGCCTGTTACAATGCAGGAAGCAGACTGCAGTCACAAACAACAATGAGCTGACATGTGTTGGGGCAGTGTTAGACGTTACTCTTTTGAAGAATGTGCTACATCCAGCCAAAAGAACATTGACTAATGTTGATAATATCAGGCATTTCGGGTGCTTAACAAAGTGGAGGATTTCTGCTTCTGTAAAACCTGCTTGTCATCTTTTGCAAAAGCTGCAAAGACCATGAGGCTCCAAAGTGTCTGGCTTGGGATGAGGTTGAATAGAGGTTGATGTCCAGATGGCCTTTAATTGTTAATATGTATGAGATTTTGCAGAAGGAGCTAGGTCCTGTTGAAAATGCTTGGGATTGGTTGGGAAATGATGGGTTACAATAATGTTGCAGACTATGTTATGCCGTTACTGGTGATTGGTCAAGGAGAGGGATCTTACCCAAACTGTTTACTTTACCTAGTATAATGTTTACTTAGCAGAATTGTTTCCCACTAAGTGCTTTTTATCAAAACTATGTTATGTGATTGGGTTAGGGAACTGTCATTCAATGTATTTTGTAATCCTTATTGATAATTGGCTTGTAGGGGATCACCCCCCCCCCCCCCATGTATATTCACGCCAAGGGTATAAAAGAGGGGTGAGCACATTGGGGTGTGCCGATCTTCTGTGATAGCGCATTGTAGTGTGCTGATCTTCTGGAGTTGTTCTATTTGCACAAGGCTGATGGGCTTGATTGAGTAGAGACAAGGATCGGACCCGTGGTATTGGACTAGGCATTATATTGGACTAGGTATTGTATTGGTGTGGTGTATAATAAAAAGAGTTGGATTCGAGTGTTTCGTATTCAGTGTTTGACTGAACCAGACTAGGGGGGTAAGATTAGGACGGGAATTACATTGTGGGCTCGTCCGGGATCTCAATGGATTGCCAAACATAAATTTGCGATCAGAGAATTGAGTCGTGTCAGATTGCAAGAGGAGAAATCAGCGCCACGGTGCGACTTTCGCATCGGTTTTCCCCGCTCCGATGATCTGAGATAAATCGGTCAATCACGTGCTTGTGCTTGGGTTCCCAACAAGATCGATAAGATTACTTAAGAGGCTTTCTCACGGGGCGACTTGACGCAAGAGGTAACCAGAGTTGAACATCGTGGGAACCTCGTACGATAACCGTACGGCATTCGTGGACCACCGTGGCGCTAACGGCAGGTACTCGTGTAACTTGTTGACTCGGGAGAAAATTCAAGCAAGCTTGAATTTCTCCAAGAGTGACTTGTACACTTGTGGTTGAACATTGAACCATTATATGGACGTAGTGGCCAGTGCAATATCCGTAATAACTCTTGCGTTTACCGTGGGAACTCCTGCAAACGGTGAACCCGGAAGCTGGACAGAGGGGACAGAAGGTGAGTAACGAAGGTGGTCTCAATATTTGCCAATGGAACATGTGTCCATCGAGGACGTCCCACCTCATTGTCATTGTTGGAGAATCTTTTTTCACTGGAACACTTGCAGTGATGGCTCCCAGAAAAGCTCAAAGAAAGGGGGTAAAGCGTATCAGAAAGGTTTTTGCCATGCAGGAGAATGAGGAGGAGACACAGCAAGAGAGACAGGTGGAGAGGCAACAGGAGATGCCACAGATAACACTGCCTGTGGGCTCCTTGGAGCAGGGAGAAGGTGAGCAAGGTGGATTTCAGATTGCCTCCCCAGTAGCCATTGTAGGAATAGCCTCAACAGATGCGTATATAAAGGGAAGATGGCAGAAGGTAAGGCCATATAATTTCACCAGGGAACAAGAGGGGGAACTTGTAGAATGGTACCAATTCAACAAAATTCTTTACGATAAATTCAGAGAGGATTACAGAAACAGGGAGAAAAAACGGAACCTGCTGGAGACAAAGGCTGCGGAGTATCCCGGGTGCTCATGTGACTATATATATAACGATATATATATAGTACATCAACAGGAAAACCATTTAATGTTATCCATGATTTAAAAACATACATTGCTATTGATGTAAAAGTGCTGTTTTTGCAATTAAATTAAACTTCTCTTATTTTATAGTGTGTGAAAAAAAAGTGACATCATTTGTGCCACGTGATGATTTAACAACACTTCACAGTTCACAATGTTCATTCAAGATTTAACGGGAAAGCTCGGGAGCTGGACAAGTCACTCGCACAAATAACAGAAATGCCGAGTACCCGTGGGAACTCTTTATCTACCCCCCGTTATATCGTGTGATATCGTGCTAGACCACGACCACTTCACTCTGGTTACATCTTGCGTCAAGTCGCCCCGTGATTTTATATACTGTACTTATTGAACAAGTAAGAATGTCATTGTTCCGTTTTTGATGTCCATGACGATAAAACTCTTGACTTGATGGAGCTAAAAGGGCGATCTCTCGGTGCGACCTGAAGCAAGACCTAACAAGAGTGTAACATCATGGGAACCTTCTGCGATAGCTGTACGGCATTCGTGGACCACCGAGGACCTCCGTGGCGCTGACGGCAGGCAGTCGTGTGACTTGGTAAGGTCGGGAGAAAATTCAAACATTTTTGAATTTCTCCAAGAGTATCTTGAGCAGCGTTGCAACATTGTATGAGTGCAGATGCCAGTGCGATATCCTTGCGATATCCGTGCGATATCCGTAATGACTCTTACGAGTACCGTGGGTACTCCTGCAAACGGCAAACCCGGAAGCTTGACAGAAGGGGCATAAGGTGAGGTTAAATAAATATATTTTTTACTATCAGATTGATGTCTGCAACTCTTCATTAACACATCACTACAAGAGGAATGTCTCTAATGTTATAATCCCTCTCATGCTGAACCACAAAATAGTTGAAGGGAGGTGAAATAATCACATTTTTATTCTTTTTCATTTTTGAATGTTGCTGAGCGATTGTACTCTCACTTGTTGAGCTATTGTACTCCAGCAGTTTGTGTCTCTTTTTGTCTGAAAGCAGTTTCTAACTGGAGGAACTCCGCGGGCCAGGCAGCATCTACGGAGGGAAATTGACAGGCGAGCCTTTCCTCAGGCTGCCTTATCTCTCTACACACACCCCCCACCCCCTCCCCCCAACTGCCACCCACACACACAAATGCTGGAGAAGCTCAGCGGGTGCAGCAGCATCTATGGAACAAAGGAAATAGACAACGTTTCGGCCCTGCTGCACCCGCTGCACCCGCTGATTTTCTCCAGCATTTGTGTGTGTGGGTGGGAGTTGGGGGGGAGGGAGGGGGGGGGGGAGAGAGACATAAGGCAGCCTGAAGAATGGGTCGCCTGTCCATTTCCCTCCGTAGATGCTGCCTGGCCCGCGGAGTTCATCCATTCATGCCTGTGTGAGAGGGAGGGAGGGAGAGAGAGAGAGAGGCACACACAAGGTGAATGTGAAATCTCACCTGGCGATGGGTCGCCTGTCCATTTCCCTCCGTAGATGCTGCCTGGCCCGCGGAGTTCATCCATTCATGCCTGTGTGAGAGGGAGGGAGGGAGAGAGAGAGAGAGAGAGGCACACACAAGGTGAATGTGAAATCTCACCTGCCTGTTTCAGTGACAGACACCCACCGCCACTAAATGAAGACACCCCCATCTGTCTCCCCCTCCTCTCCCTCGACTCCCCCACCCTTCCCTCCCAACTCCAGTCCCGTCCCAAGTTCGGTGTGTGAAACGCAACACGCCAGCCCCGACAACCAGCCTGGTGGTCAGTCCTTCGAAGATAGACACCAGTTGCTTGGAGCAACTCAGCGGGACAGGCAGCATCTCTGGAGAGAAGGAACGGGTGGCGTTTCGGGTCGAGAGCCTTCTTCAGACTGAAAGTTTCACCTCTCAGTAGATCATAAAATAACACAATCATCACGGTCAATGTGAGACACAGTCTTTATTCATATTTGACAAAATAAAAAGACGACTTCTTGCACATATTGAGAGAAGGTGCATCACACCAAACAACATTTGTCTAAAAAAACACAGATTATTCTTCAGCTCATTAAAGGGCTCGGGTGGAAAAAACCAATATAGTGTGTGACACAAAGTAACATCAATTGTGCCACGTGATTAACTACACTACAGTCCACGATGTTCATTCAGATAACGGGAATGATCAGGAGACGGACAAGTCACTCGCAAAAATGAGAGAATTGCAGAGTACCGTGGGAACTCTTTATCTACCTCCCACTATATCGTGCGGAACTCTTGCGGAACTCTTACTGGACCACGACCACTTCACTCGGGAGAGATCTTGCATCAGGTCGCACCATGAGATCTAGCCATAAGTGTCCTATTCCTGCTACTCGCTGTTGTGTTGCCAAGTAACATCCAAAAGACAGTACCTCTGAGAGTGCAGTACTCTTGCAAGGCCTCTTTGCAGACATGCACTGCAGGGGGATGTTGATGGGTGCTGTGTGATCTTTCAGATACATTGTTAAGCATTGTTTCATCTGCTTTCACAGATGAAAATTGCATGCAGCAGTTTTGCAGAGCAGGGGACTCTTGGTATCCTGGAGAAAGTTTACCCCTCGATCGACAAAACTGGGCAGATTACCTGGCCATGTTAGCAACTGTCCCTTTCACATAACAACTGAATGCACCTCGTAAAATACTTCAGGGACACTTTGGCATGTGCTGAGCATGGCATAGGAATTTACCTCCCTATTCTTTTCCTCGTTCTTCCACATGAACACATTAAAGATTCTTCATTAGTTGGCAGTGTAGATTAGACACAGTGCCCTCTATTAATGTATGCAATTGTAAATAATACCATACTTATTGAGTCCTAGCGAAATACATCAAGGAAATAGGCCCTTCGGCCTGTTGAGTTTGTGCCAACCTACAACTGCTTTAATCCTACATTAATCCCTTCATTTATTTACATCATGATGAGAGAATAAAGAATAAAGCTTCCAAATTTCTCTCATGACCTCTCTGTTCATCAGTTGGGTTTTCTCTCAGTAAAGTCCTGTCTGCATATCCCTGTTTTTACTCCGTATCCGTTGACACCCTGCCCCAACAAAAATCTAACTAAGTAGCAATGTTACAAAATTTTGAGATTTTAAAATTCAAGTCTGCAATTTATCCCATCAGATAAAGCATAAAATGAAGTTTAATTTGACACCTAATTCACTTTCATATTTCAAGTATTAAAAAAGTTATGGCCATTTTCATACTCTGGAATTAGCATCTTGTTCGCTATTGATTTTCTATGGATATAACAAAAAAGCTGTGATTGTGGACAGTCAAAAGCCCATAACTTTCTTAAAAATTTCTTAAAAACTTAAAAATTAAGAGAACTGAATGACATTTTCAGTTATCATAGATTGAAGCATTCTGAAACAAATATAAAATAATCTTACTTGGATGACCTGAAATTAAAGCATATAATTAGTTAGTTACCCAATTGTAGCTAATTTCAGACTTCAATTACTACATCTAAACATCTATCCATTTCTTAATAAATGATTAACATTTTTAAATAGCCTAAGTGTCCAAATAATATTCACAAATAATTCACAATAAAACATGATTTTTAAATCTCATTTAAATTAATTTATAGGCCAAATGGAAGGAATTTAGTGTTCAATTGCTGTAAATTAAAGTCCATTTAAATCAGCTTTCTAGTGGGATCCTGTGAATGCGCTGGTTTAGAACGTTCACATTGCGGTAGATTTGTGCCCTCAAATGTCCAGAAAAACACTGCGGGATATAATGGGGCCCAAATTAGCTACTCGCAATATTAAACTTTGTACAAAGGGATCTTAAGAAGCCCTTTTTAACATAAAAATAAACAGCCTACCTTCCATTTTCCCCTGTATGAGATCTGGCCCGTTGGCGGTCGGGGGTTTAGAGGTTAATTTTTAACCTACTATAACAAGTAAAGAAAGCCCTTAAAACTAAAAATAGCTCCAGCTACGGAATCTTCCAGCGATTTTTCGATAACAATTAACTAGGCTGAAAAATCCCAGCCTAGGGAAAATCACGTTTTAAACCCGCCCCCCTCTAAACGGCACCAAAATCGCGCACACGGGCTGGAACAGATTTTCAGCGACGCTTCAGGTAGGCTTTGTAACATACCTATACTAAGCATGAGGCTGTGCCCCTTTAATCTAAGAGGGACGATCGGGACTATAAATAATACTTTTGTAACTTTGTCGGCAACCTATAGGTGATGATTTTTTGCATACTTTGTGTATTTTATGCAAAGCAAAGAATTTCACTGTACCTAGGTATATGTGACAATAATGTATGACACAAAGTGTTGGACTAACTCAGTGGGACAGACAGCATCTTCAGAGGGAAGGAATGGGTGACGTTTCATGTTGAGACCCTTCTGCAATAAAGTATCATTGAGACATTCCCGCCAGCTGTGGAGCAGTCACTCACACAAGCATAGCTGTGGAAGAATCAGCCACACAGGCACGACCGTGGGAAAATTAACCACTCAGCTAACCACACAATCACAGCCGTGGGACAGTCAGAAATGCGGAACAGTTGACTATATTGGGCAGGCCACATCATCCGCATGCCCGACACCAAACTCCTTGAATAGGCATTTTGTTCCAAGATCTTGTGAGAGGCTAATACCAGGCAGAGAGGAACAGAATGAAAGGTGTGCTCAAAGCCTCTTTGAAGAAGTTCAACGTCCCCACCAATTCCTGAGAACCTCGCGCCCACGACTGCGCAAGTAGAAAAGGAGCATAGAAAAGGACGTAGGGCCATGCATTCGAAGCTTACAAAGGCCCTACACTAGCAGCAGAAGGATGGCACCACCTTGCAAACTTCCAACCCACCTGTTCCCCTCATGCACCCCCTGCCCATCTGTGGAAGAAACTGTAGAATCCCCATCGGCCTCATTAGCCACCTCCGAACCCACAGAACCTGAGAGGAAGCAATTCACTCTTGATCCTGAAAGCCTGGCTAGGAATAGGAAGAAGACATGGTTTCACTGTTCATGGCCCATTTAATGTTTATTAGTGAACTGGATTTGCAAAGTGGTGAAAGGTTTCTAATTAACGTACTAAGTAATATAGCTTAAACCAAGCTACCTTTGATCTCATTTAAATTGGCTTGTGGAGAGGTTTATACTTAGACATCTGAAAAATGGAGAAAATGTCTAGCAGAGAAGGATCATTACTCCAAAAACCACAGTAAGCCATCTGGAGCTGGGATGTCACTCTTTCATCTGCCTGTTTGAGAGAGCTGGACAACAGTGTCCCTCAGGCCTGGCTGCACTTGACATTGGTAGATGTGCATCACTCAGGAGGTGGTAAGTCTTTGGAATTTTCATCCCAGAAAGGCTGTGGGGATTCACTGAGTATGCTCAAGGCAGAGATTGATAGATGTTCAGTCATAAGAGAATTGAGGGATAAAGGTGTGTCCGGTGAACAGTTTGGCCGGGTTCATTTTACTTTAGTTCACTTTCGGGATACAGCACGGAAACATGCCCTTCAGCGCCCCCTCACCGTTCAAGCAGTGGAAATCCATGCAAAGGCTGAAGAATACGGAATCAATTAAAAGTTTCAAAGCCAAGGTAGCTGAACATTTGTTGTAATTACTTCCTGAGAAGATTACGGAGAGTCGGTTTGTCAAGGAGGACTCTCTCGAACTTCTAAGGTGCACAGTAGAGAGCATGCTGACCGGTTGCATCGTGGCTTGGTTCGGCAACTTGAATGTCCAGGAGCGGAAAAGAATGCATTAAGTTGTGACCACTGCCCAGTCCATCATCGCCTCTGACCTCCCCACCATCAAGGGGATCTATCGCAGTCGCTGCCTCAAAAGGTCGCCAGCATCATCAAAGACCCACACCATCCTACCCACACACTCATCTCTCCATTGCCATTGGGAAGAAGGTGCAGGAGTTGAAATCTGGAATATCCAGGTTCAAGAACAGCTTCTTCCCCACAGCCATAAATGTGAGGTTATCCACTTTGGTGGCAAAAACAGGAAAGAAGACTATTATCTAAATGGTGGCCGATTAGGAAAAGGGGAGATGCAACGAGACCTGGGTGTCATGGTACACCAGTCATTGAAAGTAGGCATGCAGGTGCAGCAGGCAGTGAAGAAAGTGAATGGTATGTTAGCTTTCATAGCAATAGGATTTGAGTATAGGAGCAGGGAGGTTCTACTGCAGTTGTACAGTTGTCTTGGTGAGACCACACCTGGTGTATTGCGTACAGTTTTGGTCTCCAAATCTGAGGAAGGACATTATTGCCATAGAGGGAGTGCAGAGAAGTGAAGAGTGGTGAATCTCTGGAACTCTCTGCCACAGAGGGTAGTTGAGGCCAGTTCATTGGCTATATTTAAGAGGGAGTTAGATGTGGCCCTTGTGGCCAAAGGGATCAGGGGGTATGGAGAGAAGGCAGGTACGGGATACTGAGTTGGATGATCAGCCATGAATGGCGGTGCAGGCACGAAGGGCCGAATGGCCTACTCCTGCACCTATTTTCTATGTTTCTATGTATCAGGCTACATACGACATCAAACAAGCTCTGAACAATAACAGTCTATTGCACTTTTATCTGTTTATTTATTGTGTATATATATATATGGTCTATGGTGTATAGACACACTAAACTTTTATCTCCTGTTCTGTATTATGTTTGACTTGACTCTTGAGTTACCGAATCAGGGCAGGTAAATCATGTTGCAATACAGAACCAGCATGAAGGAACAATCCTAAAGGGCTGAATGACCTGCTGTTCCTCACCTACACACACAGCATAAGGTGACTGTATATTTCAGAAAGTGACCCGAACACATTGTCCATTGCTTTTAGTTCCTTGATCTCTCAAAAAATTATCTCCTCTTTAAATACCCCCAATGATCCAACCTGCACACCCTCCAGGGTAGAGAATTCGAGAGAGCTCCATGAAGGATGGTTTTACCTCAATGCTTTGTAGTGCATCATTCCATGACATACAGAAGTACACAAGACATTCAGCGCAGGAAAAGGCCATTCGTCCCATTGCTCCACTCAGTCCTCCTGCCTTCATCTCAATCTATCTGCCATCCTCTCCTCTCTCCTCTCCTTGTCCTCCCCAACCCCCATCTATTTGTCCAGCCTTCCCTTCAATAAATTGGGACAATAGACATGAACCCGGCCCCATAGGAGCCAGTTTAAGATTCTCACCATCCTTCAGAGAAATAAATGTCTTTAGAATTTCCTGCTGGATTTCCATTGGGAAATATTCCCTCACTTCCTTAGTGATTTTGAATGAAACCACTGTGAGCCTCTTTTTTCAGAGACTACAGTACCAGCCCTACTCGGAGAGCTCCGCAGGATCCAAGGAAATTCACGCCTGAATTAATTCCATCTCGAAAGCTGCCGAGCCCCATGTTTGGTGGATGGTTCAGCAGGCAACTTCTTCTCATGTCCCATTCTCAGCTCTGTCTTTAAAGTATATCTGTTCTATACCTTGGTAAAACATGGTAAACATGGCCTCTGTAGATGGTCCCAAAAACAAATTGTTTGGTAAGCCCTGCCCGTTCTTCCTAAATTCTGGTTAAGGCCTGATACTTGAGCTGTTGTTCTGTGTTTGCCACATCACCTACAGGCCCTCTATTTTATGACTCCACTGAGCTATATTCATGGGTATAAAGCTTTGAGATGAAATCTGAGATTGGCTGTCCAAAGGTATACAGACTGCCTGTCTTTGCGTGTGATGTTAAACCAGCCCCTGTTTGCCATCTGTGTCTTTGTCAATGTTAGTAAATAAACACAGTGGTTCTCACTAGTGTCCCAACTATTTACCTCCCAAACAATCATTTTAAAAAAAAGACTCAAAGTGCTGGAGGAACTCAGTAGAACAGGCGGCATCTCTGAACAACATGGATAGCTGACGTTCCAGGTCAGGATCCTTCTTCAGATTCCTCAGTTGAAAAAGGATCCCGACCCAAAACGTCATCAATGCAGGCTTTCTGGAGATGTTGACTTGCCCACTGAGTTACTCCTGCACTGTGTCTTTTTATGTAAACCAGCATCTGCTGTTCCTTGTGTCCTACCTCCCAGTGTTGCCAATTGGATGCTCTTTTCACCAGCATGAGAGTACAATGGGCCGAATCTGAGTTGCATCATTCTATGGTTTGACTTAAAGTCAGGCAATCTGTGTGACAAAACCTCCAAAATCTGTACTGGAAATGCCACAAGGAAATTATTAGTTGAGTTTAAAAGGTTTCATATAATGAAAAGGTGAATTTCTGCAGCCAGTTTCAATTCCATTCACTCCAATTGCTCCAGATTTAAAATGTATCTCTCACAGAATTGAATAATGAAAGACCACAAACTCTCCCAGAAAGGATCTGAAGAGACACTAGCACACTGCAAACTTTATCTGTGGGGGAAATAACAGGGATTGCTTGTTAAAGCAGAGCAAAGTGACTGCAGAAAGAAAATTTGAGATAAACGGAGAAATCATTCAACCATGGCACTTTTGTGTGCACTTTTATAATGATCTCTGAATCAGCATATAGAGATGCTACCTGTCCCGCTGAGTACTCCAGCATTTTGTGTCTATCTTTGGTTTAAACCAGCATCTGCAGTTCCTTCTTCCACCTATCAATCTCCACTGTAAAAACACCCAATGACAGCCTCTATCACCCTCTGTGACAATGAATTCTACAGGTTTACCACCCTTTGGCTAAAGAAATTCTTCCTTATTTCCATCCTAAAGGTACATCCTTTTATTCTGAGGCTGTGCTCTCCGGTTCTAGACTCACTCAATACTGGAACCATCCTCTCAACATTTCAGTGACACTCTTCTCAGTGAACTACCAACTTCTCTATTAGTGAGCTGGTCCCCCAAGATTCAGATAGAAGGTCTGTCCTCTAAAAAGCTCAGGTGGAGATGGCCTCCTGTTCCTGCTTCTCCCTCCGATAGAGTTTGTCTAGCACAGTTCACTCTCGTTGTCTATCTTTGGTGCTTTTTTTAAAATATGTTTTATTTATTATTTATTTTTATGTTACTTGACCGTAAGGAAAATCCATTTTGTTGTCTCTTATGAGATAATGACAATAAATTGAATCTAATCCAATCCAATTTGCAGGCCCAGAGGGAATGCTGGCATTTCTAAAAATAAATAGTAAAGTTAGAACGTATTTTTCAGGGATAATACAGAAATGTTGCCTTTGTCATCGATCTCACACCAGTGGGGATTGGCTTGAGTTATAAAAAGCCAATTGTCCTCACTCCCTCTTGGGTAAACAGCCAGTTTATAGACGTCCATCAACAGTTGCAAAAATATTCAGCAAATGACCCTATTTCCATCTGTTGTTACCTCAGAAAGTGAGTATTCAAAGTACTTTCAGTTGGTTTGTGTTCTTCGTCCTTACATTACTTTCCCAGCTCTTCCCCCACACCTGTGAATTCATTGTAATCTCTATATTCAAGGATTTATCAGAGAGCTGCGGCTTCCGTCCGTTGTGAAGGAACGGCCAGGGAAAGAATGTGAGCTCTTCAAATTTGAAATATTTCCAACTGAGTGAAAATCGGGGGTAAATATCAGTTCATTATGAATAAATCCAAACAGGAATTCAGGGAAAAGCTTCAACTAAACATCAAGTCCTGTGGAAGATCTGCAACTTGGTGAAAGATGCATCCTGGCCCGTGTGAAATATTTGGGTCTTCCATTACAAGATGATCAGAATGGCACATTCCAGGGAGCAGGGGGAAGTTTTAGTTTAGGTATACAGCATGGAAACAGATCCTTCGGCCCATCAAGTCAATGCTGACAATTTCATCAGTTCATACAAGTTCCATGTAAACCAACTTTCTCATTCACACCCACACACTGGGGGCAATTTATACAGGTCAATTAACTTACAAAGCCACATGTCTTTGGAATATTTGAGGAGACTGGAGCAGCCAGAGGAAACTCACACTGTCGCAGGGAGAATATGCAAACTCCACATAGACGGCGCCTGAGGTCAGGATCAAATCCAGGTCTCTGACGCGGTGAGATAGCAGCTTTACCTGTGCACCACTATGCCGTCCAAAGTTCTGAGAAACACACCAAAGCTCAGTGCAGCCAATGCAAAGGCTTTTTGGAGAAGGATCCAGACTAGGGAAGGACCACTGAGGGGCTAGGCCCTGTGTTACATCCTCTCAAATATGTTTTGTGTGTATTGGTGCAAGAGTCTTTGAGTACGGGAGACAATACAATACAATACCGTTTATTTGTCATTTGAACCACATGAAGTTCAAACGAAATTTGGTTTCTGCAGTCATACAAGAAAAGAACCAAGACACACACCAACACAATTTACACAGACATCCATCACAGTGAATCTCCTCCTCACTGTGATGGAAGGCAAAGTCTTATCTCTCCTCTGCTCTCCATTCCTCTCCCGAAGTCAAAGAGCCCAGCGGGCGCTAGCAAGTCCCACGGCCACTTAAAGCCACGCTGGGCGATGTAAGGCCCTGCTCCGGGTCCCGATGTCGGAGCCCCTGGCGGGCACTAGCAGGTCCGCGGCCATTTAAATCCGCGCCGGGCGGTGTAAGGCCCCGCTCCAGGTCACTCTCAACCCCGCAATTCGAGCGGGAGAAGTCGCCGTTGCCGGTGCCCCGCAAAGCAGTCTCCCACCGGGGACCCGCGAGCTCCCGGTGTCACCATCCACCAGAGTCGGGTCGCAGCAACACGCCAACGCAACTCTCCACGCTCCGAAGCCGGCCAGCTCCACAATGGTAGGTCCGCAGCACCGCAGGCTCCGTGACTTGAGCTGTCGTTCCGGTTGTACAGGGGAAAGGTCGGGTCCCCGTACAGGGAAGAGATCTAAAAGTTTCCCCCCGCCCCCCACACATACACAGTCAAATACCCACCACAAACTGTACACTCAACAGGACAATAAAATAAAAAGAGACAGACGGACTGCAGAGGCCGCTGCGACATCGGTCCCACTGCCAACCCACTTTTATCTGTTTTTCCTCTCTCCCTCCTGTTTTTAAACTGTGGGGTTGCTACCTTCTAATCTGTAGGAACCATTCTAGAACCTGTAGAAATCAGGAAAATGACAACCAATGCATCCACTATTTCCAAAGTATTATCCTTTCCTACTCTGGGATGCAAATTATCCATCCCCGAGGACTTAACAGCTTTCAGTCTATTCTTTTCTTAACTTCCTTTAATCGCTCACCTTCAGTAGGTTATTGGTAAGTTCGATGCCTTCCTGGAGAAATCACCAGTAGTGTTTACAGACCTGTGCTGCTGCTGCAGCTTGTAAGAACGTCATTATCCCGTTGCGGGACAAATGACAATGAAACACTCTTGACTCTTGGTAGATTGCTAACAACTCCAACTGCTCCTCCACATCCTGCTCTAAGAATACTTCTATTTTACTGAACAGGTGTTCAAAAAAACCCAAAACAAATTAAACTCCCAGTTTAGCCTGAATGCACTGCCCCATCGTGTTCTTCCTCGATTCCTGGTCACAATAGGAGGATGTCAATTTCTGGTTGAATTACAAACTACTCATCATCCTTATAATTTTCAGAATCTCCTACATCAGCCGGCTACAGATAACGTTTAATAAATGTATGATGTTCTCGCTGTATCCTTGTGTATTCATAGTGCAACCCTGTTGGACAGGAAAGTCATGTGGCTTGCAGCAAGGTCGTGCTCTCGCAGGCTTCACCAAGTTTCATCTACCAACATGCAAATGGTGCATCATTCCAAACTAAACCATTCCTTTTTATGTTTAAGAAGGAACTGCAGATTCTGGAAAATCGAAGGTAGAAAAAAGTGCTGGAGAAACTCAGCGGCTGGGGCAGCATCTATGGAGTCTCCTTTCTCCTCCCCCTCTCAGCTCTCCCTCAGCCCACTGGCTCCACCTCTTCCTTTCGTCTTCCCGCCCCCCCCCCCACCCACACCTCACATCAGTCTGAAGAAGGGTTTCGACCCGAAACGCCTATTCATTCGCTCCATAGATGCTGCCTCACCCACCGAGATTCTCCAGCAATTTTGTCCACCTAAACCATTATTTTGATTAGATAGGTATACACCTATCATAATGCGTTTATGAAAATCCTTTAAAATGTTCATGAAAATATTTTCTCTTCACAGTTCCCGAAAAATACTGACAATTTTCGTTGAGCAAGTGTTAGCAAAGTTTGGGTGGTACAACTATTTAAAAACCATTAAATGGAACCTTTGCAAATGGGGTGCATTGCGAAGCAAATGAGAAGTAAAATAGGGTTGAGTCACAAGTTCTCCAAAGATGCTGTGCAAACA
This sequence comes from Leucoraja erinaceus, assembly GCF_028641065.1. NCBI lineage: Eukaryota > Metazoa > Chordata > Chondrichthyes > Rajiformes > Rajidae > Leucoraja > Leucoraja erinaceus. The sequence goes on along the minus strand of NC_073380.1, from coordinate 83,229,253 downwards.
CGCAAATGCTGCTCTCATCCAAATCCAATGGAAATGGCTGAAAACTGTAGAAATAAGGAACTGCAGATGCGGGTGGTGAAAACCGCTCAGCACATCATCGGTGCCCCGCTCCCTGCCATGGATGCGCTCCACCGAAAACGATGTCTGAGACGGGCCGGGAAAATCATCAAGGACCCCTCTCACCCGAACCATGGACTGTTTGCCCTCCTCCCATCAGGGAGGCGGTACAGGAGCCTCAGGCCTCGCACAAGCAGGATGAGGAACAGCTTCTTCAATAACACCATTACACTGCTGAACTCACAGTCCCGACGCTAGATATCCTTAGACTCTCCCATTTGTATACAGTTATCTGCCTATGTATCAGTTTTAATTCATCCACAATCCACACATTGTTAACCAGTATTTTCTTTAACTTTTATTGTATGCCAACTGTAAAGGAGTCTAGTCTGACACACTATAACCTTTACTAGAGTCTTTAATATAGCACATGGCACACACGTCCAGGTACTGGCTGCACCCAGCCTTCAGGCGTACCAGGACAAAATGGGAGGAGGAGAAGGGAGGAGATCATAGTTATACTGATGTGGGAGGGCGTGTTAATGGTGATGAGGTAGCTACATTATAGGTTGCATGCATAAACCATCTACACCAACTTTGTATTTTTATTGTTACTTCTACTATCTTGCACTATGACTATGACCAGACGCTAAACTACATTTTGTTGTACCTATACTTGTATTTGTGCAATGACAATAACGTTGAATTGAATTGAATTGGTTCACAAAAAGGACAAAGTGCTGGAGTAACACAGTGGGTCAAGCAGCATCTCTGGAGAACAAGGTGAGGAGAGATTTCCTGTCCATGTTCTCCAGATATTTTGCCCAACTCCAATACTCTATGCTTTTTTTAGCTGTAAACTGGATGTTTGGGTCCTGAAGCCAGACTGAAACAGTTTTGGTAAAGAATCCATCTTTGCTTTGCAACCTTAGTACCTTCAGAGATTGTGCCTAATGCATTGGGTGTACAGCGTGTGTGGAAGATGGACAAATGCAGCAAAGTGATGGACTGTGCATAAAGTGACATTCAAATCTGCACTTAAAATTGTTCTGTCAATGGAAATGGCATCCAAAACCACAAGCAGTTGCACTAAACGCCATTCAATTTATCCTTTAACTATACACGATGGACGGTTTGATTGTAATCATGTATAATCTTTTCTCTGACTGGATATCACACAACAAAAAGCTTTTCACTGTACTTTGGTGCACGTGGCATTAATAACTAAACTAGCTGCAGCATAAAGTTGGACAGCCTTGGCAAAGACCAAGGAAAGGAAACCTAGTTTAAATAGTACTGGAGAGATCAGCTCAGTTGGTCGCTGTTGTTGCAATTATCATCACTCACCAGTTCTGTCTGTTTACAGCTGCCAAGTTGCCGAATGAAAGGCTGCATTTTGGCAGCTTGGAGATCCAAATTGTCAAGCAGTGCTTCAAAACAACAGAAACAAATATTGTTTTACAGCTCATTCTGTCACCAGTGGACAGGGGCTGAACTGTACCACTAGAAATAGGGGCAGACGTCTGAATTACTAGTGCATTGCTGAGGTAGACTGGCAGACTGGCCAGCAATAAGTCAAGCCATGTATGCCAGTGGGTTCAGACCCAATGAAATCCACGGTCACATTGTCATTTGTCCTAGTGAAATATCACCACATGTGGCATTTAAGAGACAATTGGAAAGGCACTTGCATATGCAGGGAATGGATTATGTTCAGGCCGATAAGAGTTGATTTTGGTATCATGATCGGCACAGACATTGTGGGCCGAAGTGCTACACCTTGGCAGGACAAATCAAAATAGGATGTACATGGTAAATGGTAGGGAATTGAAGAATACAGTTGAACAGAGGGATCTGGGTATAACCGTGCATAGTTCCTTGAAGGTGGAATCTCATATAGATAGGGTGGTAAAGAAAGCTTTTGGTATGCTAGCCTTTATAAATCAGAGCATTGAGCTGGGATGTAATGTTAAAATTGTACAAGGGATGTGAGACAATTGGTACTAACTGTTCTATGTTCAATTTGTGCAAAAATGTGCACAGTGCTACACAACGGACAACCAGTACAACTGCACAGCAGTGTCTGGGGCCTAGTCGTCACTCACAGCTTGTGGAAGAGCTCAGGAATGTCAGGAGATGTCAGGAACGGCAAAGGGTAAGTCAAGGTGGGCAAACATGAAGCATACTGCCCTGCAAGATTTAGATGATAAATCTTTTGGTTTATGTATGCTTCATTTTAATGACTTCAGAAGAAAACATTGCACCTGTTACATATATACCTCACCGTGTGTGCATATGAACATGCTCATGTGTGTATGTGTCTGTCTCCATATTTGGGTAATGGGTGTTAGTGTCTGTGTGTGTATTTGGGGAGATTGAGAGACAGGGATTTAGTGACTGCAAGAAACAAAGATAAGAGATAGAAATAATTAATTGTCCAGGATAAAGGGATAGAAGGAGAGGGAAGACAGACGACGATGACGAGAGACAAAGTGAGGAAGATGTGAGAGAATTGTAGATTGGATCTGGACATTGCTGTTAAGGCTAGCATTTGTTTTTACAGTTATAGCTACAGCATGGTAACAGGTCCTTCGGCCCACCGAGTCCATGCTGACCATTGATCACCTGTTTATACCAGTTATTCCACTTTGTCTTCCACTCCTCACACACCAGGAGCAATTTGCAGAAGCCAATTAACCTATAAACACATCCGTCTTTGTGATGTGGAAGGAAATCAAAGTCCCCTGAGGAAATCCACATAGTCACAGGAAGAATGTGCAAACTCTACACAGATAGCACCCGAGGTCAGGATCGAACCCGGGTCTCTGAAGCTGTGAGACAGCAGCGCTACCAGCTATGCCACGGTACTGCCTTGAAAGAGATAGCTAACTATGTGGTCCTCCTGGTGAGGATGCTCCCAAAGTGCTATTGGGTAGAGAGTCGCAGGAATTTAGACCCAGTGATGAAGGACTGGCAATATATTTCCACGTCAGGATGGTGTGATTTGGAGGGCAACCAGTCGGTGGTTCTGTAGCCGTGTGCCTGATGCTCTTGTCGCTTTTAGTGGTTGAGGTCATGGGGTTTGGGTGGTGCTGTCGGAGTAGTCTGGGTTAGCAGTGTGTGCTGTGGAACAACCGTGTGTCAGTCGTGGAAGGAGTGAGTGTTTATGGAGATGGATGGGGTGCTGACTGAGTCAGCTGCTTTATCTGCAATGGTGTTGAGGTTTGTTATGCTTTGGTGAGAGGAATTAATGCGCTAGCGAATGCAACAGTGAGAACAAATCGTCGGTACAGGAGGGGTCTTGATTTTCCTTCAGCTCAAACTGACAAACGTGCATTGTATGCTCGCCATCCCTGTGAGGGCCTCATTGATCTCTTAGCTTTTAATCTTCAAACCTGCAATGTGCCTTCAAGCGAACATGTGGTCAGGCTGGCTCGACATTCCAAATAATAAAGAAACCACATAAAAATAATCAAGGGCTCACTGAGAGTCTCTGCTGCTGGCACCACCAATGGTGAAGATTACTGTGGCGTGCTACACATGAGGCTCAGGACCATTTGACATCAATGCCCCAACTCGGTTCATTGTACGCTTGAGTCTGAAGCCAGACCACAGAAAGAAACTTTGACTGAGAACACTTGCAGGTTATTTGGATTGGAACAAGATGATTGTGGACACGCACGTTAGTCTTAAAATCAGGGGTTCTAGTGCTTTAATAAATTAAACAAGTGGAGCTCAAAGCCTCATCTGATGGCTGCTCACTGAATCAGGCCCAGATTTTCACTGTGCTCGAGTACTTTGGCTTAAACAAAGTACACAAAGTCACCTGTCAATTTCTTCTCACTGGATGAATGTTGATGGAAAGTGTGACAGATTTGGAAACTTTTACTCTGAGGCAATTTTCTGGGAAGTGACGGAGCTGGAGAATCAAATAATTCCCAACTTTTAACCTCCTAAAACCCATCGAGGGAACACGGTCATATCTAGCACAATACAAAGTCAAAGAAAGGTTCACGAAGAAGAAGGTGGAAGATGAGGAATCAAACATCTGATCGCTGGTCTGATGGAGGGGCAGAGGAGACAGTGGCAATTGGAGAAGAGAGCTTTGGAGAGAGTAGCTGAAGACTTGGATGTCAGTGGTAGGAAGAATAGATGGAGATGTACAAGACATGAGAGGCAGTGAGACTAATGAAAAAGATTGCTGAGAGAAGGAGAGCAAGATAATGGAGAGATTTAACAAGAAGGGTGAAGGTTTCACAATAAGGCCTTATTGGAATGAAAGCCAGCTTGGCTCAATGAGTATAGATGCACTTGGTTTGTGTGAGGGAACAGGCTGCGCTGTTTGGCTGAGCTTGACTTGACTGAGAATACTCGATGTAAAACAGGGGACCAGCTGAATAATAAAGGAAGGGGCAGGGGTTCTGTAAATTAGATGAGGGAGGTCAGGATGATCTTTCAATATGAAGACAATTTTGGTCAGAATGGGTCAGAGGACAGTAAAGCACCTAGTTCAGCTGAGAGACTGAATAGGGGTAGAATGGGTATTAAAATATCTGTTTGGGCTCAGTCATATGTGTGCTGAAGAACCAGGTTTCTCCTGGGGTAGGTTGGGAAGATCAATGGAAGGGCATTCTTGTGTGAATTACCACCAAAGCTCAAGGCAGCATCTGTGAAGAAACACAGTTCAGGGAGATGACTCCAGTTCTGATGAAACCTCATCAACCTGAAATGCTGACTCTTTCTCTCTCCACAGATACCACGGCCTGCTGTACATTACCAACTGTCCTTTTTATTGCAGATTTATAGCCTTCTATATTTTATTTTCGGATATTGGGCATGATATTGCAAAGCACATCTCAGTTATAGCATTACTGGTTCATCACTGATGAATTATCTAAAATAATCTAAAATAATTGTTTATAGATCCCTCCGTTATCTTGCTCCTCCTTTCCTTTGTCCCCTCCTTCAGCCCTCAACCATCACTGCATTCCTCCAACTCTAAGCTCCTGATCATTCTCAATTCTCATTGTTCCACCACTGTCAGCAGTCCCTTCAGCTGCCTGGACCTTGAGTTCTGGAACGCTTTTGCTACACCTCTCCTGACTAGGTTTTAGGTTTAGACTGTTGTTGTGCTATCTCCGGGAGTAACTCAATGTGAAGCTTTTGCTGGACATTGCTCCTGTGATGTGCCTCGAACGTTTGCTCCATTTAAGATGATAAATTAAACGTTCCCATTGTCCTAGCAAAACAAATAAGCAGGGCAATGTGACATTCGTTATGATTCTTCACTTTTTGAAATTAGGATTTTCCCGTAATTTGGTTAATTTTGCTGTGAGGAAATGAAAGGGGAGTTCATTCCCAGATTTGTTTTCTCCCTTTGAGGATGTACGTGACTTAGTGAGCTCACCAGGAATGTTTGTTACAAGGATGAGTAACTGTTTGGCACCACACGCCCAGATCAATACGATATTGAACTGTTTGCAACATGTTGAATTCTGCGGCGTTGGTAATCAGTGAGGAGGCTGTAATTCAATCAGAGCTCCAATGATGTCATGTCTTTTAGAGAGAGGAGCAAAAAACTGGGGTGATGCTGCTGCACCCAGCCAACCCGTTCAACATGTGATCTCTGCTTTTAACCAGACTCAACACGTGATCAACAGGCTTCACTGCAGATTGTGGGCCACCTATAGAATCCACGTGTGATCTGTGTGCTTCACCACAGACTCCACATGTGGGTTTTACTGCTGAGTCACATGCGATCTGTGGACTTCACCATAGACTACACAAGTATTGCATCAGGTTCACCAGCAGAGTACACACACATGTGATCTATTTGCTCCACATGTAACCCTAGGATTCGCTGCAGAGTTCACATGACCTGTGGACCGCACCAGGGGAATGCAACATGGTCCCAGGGTTCCAGCCCTCACTCGTCTGGCTCCTGCTTGACTCTTGCAGCTCTGACTCCAACTCTCAGTGTCAGTGCCCTGAGCCAACACGGCATTGGAGTGGGCACATTGGTGTGTTCGGAGAGGTTGGGCTGGTCCTTAGTCAGGGAACGTTGAGAGCAGTCGGGGCAGGTTTCTAGGCTGGGGCTGCAGCTTTATAGGAATCTGGATAAATCTCCCCAGAGCATTAGAAGGCTACGCAGATCATGAAAGGAGAGGTAGATTAAATCTGGACTTCCAGTGGTTGGAGTGTCAATAACCGTGGACATGAAGAATATTGGGTGAAATGGCGAAGGCTGGAAGGGAAGTTGGGGGAAGACTATCTTCATGTGTGAGTCACTGCATTCTCAGATGTGCTGCCCGAAAGGGCGGAGAAACATAGAAACATAGAAACATAGAAATTAGGTGCAGGAGTAGGCCATTCGGCCCTTCGAGCCTGCACCGCCATTCAATATGATCATGGCTGATCATCCAACTCAGTATCCCGTACCTGCCTTCTCTCCATACCCCCTGATCCCCTTAGCCACAAGGGCCACATCTAACTCCCTCTTAAATATAGCCAATGAACTGGCCTCAACTACCCTCTGTGGCAGAGAGTTCCAGAGATTCACCACTCTCTGTGTGAAAAAAGTTCTTCTCATCTCGGTTTTTAAAGGATTTCCCCTTTATCCTTAAGCTGTGACCCCTTGTCCTGGACTTCCCTAACATCGGGAACAATCTTCCTGCATCTAGCCTGTCCAACCCCTTAAGAATTTTGTAAGTTTCTATAAGATCCCCTCTCAATCTTCTAAATTCTAGAGAGTATAAACCAAGTCTATCCAGAGAAAGATAGTTCAACTGGAACTTTCAAGAAAGCAGTGGATAACTCCTTGTGGTGCTGACATATGCAGGGTTCTGGACAAAGAGCAATGTAAGGGAGTGATTGAAAAGGGTAGCGCATTTATGATGGGCCAAACATCCTCTTCCAACAATATGACAGTGGCAGGCATTGTCCAAAATGCATTGAGTGGACATGAAAATACTGCTAGGTATATGAATTCCATCAGCATTGGTCAACCACAGCAGCAGATCGGAGGTAACAGGGCAATCGATCTGATCAAGTTTAAGCAGAAAGTTTCATGCACATAATCCCAGCCACCCTCTGCCATCAGTTACCCAACAAATACTTTCCACCTATCAGTGATGGGAAGGAGCAAAACCATTGCAGTGATAGAAAATAAAACATTCCAACAGTCTGTCTTTCATCTCTAAAGAATGGTCCTGACCAGAAGAGTTACCCAATGATCTCTTCCAGAGATGCTGCCTGGCTGATTGAATTACTCCAGCACTTTGTGGGGTTTTTTGTTGTAAAACTGCATCAGCAGTTCCTTGCATCTTGACAGGTTCAGCAGGATTGTAGAAAAAGGTGAGAGTTCACACCACAGGTGGATGGGAATCCAGGCATCCCTGGCAGCCAGCTATGTCAGAAGCAAGGCCCTTTGTACAGGTTGTCAAGCGATAGAATGCACGGGCTTAACAACCCTCAGAGCTGAGGAGGATTACCTTCGACTTTGAAAAGGTTCCCTCCACAGATGCTGCCTGACCTAATGGGTTCCTTCTGTGTTTTGCGCAAGATTCCAGCATCTACAGTCTCCTGTATATACAATGTTGCCTTCTGCACTGTTAATCTTATCCTGCTTGACAAACTTGTGGGGTCTCACCTGGCTTTCACTTCGAGACTGATCTCCAGCCCACCAGCAGTGGCCAGCTCTCCCGCTGATGGAAACCCCTCTCCCATCTCCTCTCTCCTGTATCCCATCTCTCTGAGACTCCCTATGGTGCTGGGTGTAATGGACCAAGCAATGCTCGAGCCAAAGGCTGTGCGTGTTAAAGGTGTCACATAGATGGAAGACTTTGCGGAGCGATAAATAATGATAAATCAGTTTAATAGCTGGAAACTAACCACTGAGCCTTTGCCAAGAATTCCTGAAAGTGGTTAGGAAAAATAGCCCGGAATGGGGAGCAGGTCATGATGACATTGTCGATGAATGTTGAGTTCTATCAAGGTGCCTTTCTCCAGATCGCTTGAGACTGAATGTGGGTGACGGCTGTCAGTCACCTCAGTGTGCTTGGCCTCATCCCCATGAACGCTGCGAGAAGCGTTTGTCAGTAACTGAGCGTCACTGATATTACTCCTGACAACGATAATGTTTCAATGTCACAAGGTGTAATATGAGTTGCTCCTGGAGTGAAACGATAGCTAATACGGACTTTACAAGTGCACAGGAGGTGTTGTTACTGCAGTGAATATCTTCAAAAGACAATCTATCATGCTGTAAAGCTGTTCGGTGCTGTTCAATGCATCAGCTACATCTGGCTATTTGACATCCAGATGTAGCTAATTACACGTCTGATTAATAAATAAACAATGAATTAAACTCTTCAGTTGGTCCTATGATCACAGGACCTGGAGACTTTCAGAGTGTGGCTGAGCTTTAACTGAGTATGCTGCACTGTGATGGAAGTGTGAGGGTTTTTTTTAATCGCAGTCATAGCTTAACCTGCCTGTTACTGATGGTGGAAGAAGACAAGAATATGAAGAAAGAAAGCCACCTTCAGCAACAGTGGGCTCTCTTGGAGCCCTGTCAGTCGATCAGACACTTTCAAAGTGTGCTTGATGTTTGAGGGGAAAGTGCAGCATATCAGTCAGCAAGTTCCCCCCATGTCACTCTGGCCACGACCTGGCATGTTGATCCTAGAACACAGAGGCATGCCTGGTGCTGTTTAACTTTCACACATCGAGACCTTCAAACCAGCAGCTGGGCGGTGCCAATGCCTTGATTTAATACAAGCCAAAGAACAGTAGATAAAAGCATGCAGTCCATTCATGAGATACACTTTGAATGTAGTACTACCTCAGTAATACCCCTCCTACGGTGCAGTGGCCGCTCAGTACTGCCTCTCACACAGTGTCGCTTCCTCAGTATTGCCTCTCCCAGAATGTGGCTCCCCTTAGTACCACTCCTCCAACAGTGCGGTGATCCTTCAGTACTGCCTCTCCCATAGCGTGGCACTCGCTCATTATTACCCCTCCTCTGTATTGTCTCTCCCACAGTGTGGAACTCCCTCAGTACTGCCTGTGACAGTGTGTCATGGCCTCAGTACTGCCCCTCCCACTAGGTGGCATCCCTCAGTACTGCCCCTCCCACAATACAGCATTCCCTCAGTACTGCCCCTCCCACAAGGTGGCACTCACTCAGTACTGCCCCTCCCACTGTACGGTGCACCCTTAGCACCATAGATCCTATAGGATCTTTGCTTAGCACCGCTCTTCCCACCGCTTAGTGCTCCTGCCCCTCTCATAGCACTTGCCCCAGAGCATCAGCCTTGACTTTGAGCTGTGGTCACTAGAATTGAAAATGGTAGCAGCTATCTTCTTGCAGAGAATGAGAGTCTCCTGCTGACTCGTGTTTGACGTGCTACAGGTGTAGGTTGAAGCCTGTGACAGCCAATGGATGAGGTTGGATCACTCTGTGATCACCTTGGTATATTGACTCAGTTAAAGCTCAGCCACTCTGATCAAAGAAGAGGGCAAGAACATTGTGCTTTATCTGAATGGCTAGCTATATCCAAATGATGTTGTTGTACTTTCACTTAATATTAAATGGTTGCAGGAACAGTGATAATGGAAGTGAAGATGACCTGACGAGTGGGGGTGGGGGATTTATAAAATCCTGTAGTACTCCTGAATCCTGGCCGACACCAATCATTGTACTTTAGGAAGGATAGGGTGGTCACATTCTATGCCAAGGACAAGGGGCCACATCTGATCAGTGAATGAGGAAGCTAGGACTGCTCCCCTTACAGTAGGAATGGTGAAGAGGAGATTGAACAGAGAGGTTTTGAACTAGTAAATATGGAGAAACCTTCCCAGGGTAGAATGGCAGGCGATTAGTGGACATAGTGATTGGATAAGAGGCCAGGGGAGTGAGGGGGTGCATGATTTTACTTGGCCAGTTGCTGTGATCTGGGACACATTGCTGCCAGGGCAGAGCAAACAGATTTAACAGGAACTTTCAAATGGTGACGTTCAATGGGGATGTTTTGCTGGGCTACCTGGAGTGGGCAGGAGGTGTGGGAGCATTTGGAGAGCTGTTCTGAGAGCCCTTGTGTGAGGTTCTAAGGATTTAGAAACAATATGGGCTAGAGTTCTATCATTCTCATTATACCCTCAGTTCAGTAGAAGGGCATTTGAAATTAGAACGATATTATTCACGCAGTGGGCTGTAAGTCTACATATTGTTAGGGGGTCGGATAGGCGTTTCTGTGGAAGCAGTCGGGAGACCAGGATGGTGGTCTGCCTCCCTGGGGCCAAGGTCTCGGACGTGTCTCAACGCATCCAAGATATCCTGAAATCAGAGGGAGAGGAGCCTGAGGTCGTGGTACATATAGGTACAATTGACATAGGTAAAAAAGGGGAAGAGGTCCTGAAGGGAGGATTTAGGGAGTTGGGAGGAGAGTTAAGGAAAAGGACCAAAAAGGTAACAATCTCAGGATTACTGCCTGTACCACGCGACAGTGAGAGTAGGAATGGAGCGAGGTGGAGGATAAATGCGTGGCTGAAAGACTGGTGCAGAGGGCAGGGATTCAAGTTCCTGGATCATTGGGACTTCTTTTGGGGAAGGTGGGACCTGTACAGAAAGGATGGGTTGCACTTGAACCCGAGGGGGACCAATATCCTGGCGGGGAAATTTGCAAAGGCCACTGGGGAGACTTTAAACTAGAATGGTTGGGGCGAGGGACTCAAATAGAGAAAGTTAGTAGACAGAATGGGAGGCAGGAAGCAGAAAAGGGAAGCACTCGGACACAAGAGGAGAAAGAAAAAAAAGGAAATAAACAGAGAAGAAGAGACGGGGGGTTTCTTAAATGTGCATATTTTAATGCTAGGAGCATTGTAAGAAAGGTGGATGAGCTTAGAGTCTGGATAGACATCTGGAAGTATGATGTTGTGGCGATCAGTGAAACGTGGTTGCAGGAGGGCTGTGGTTGGAAACTAAATATTCCAGGATTTCGTTGCTTCAGGTGTGATAGAATTGGAGGGGCAAGAGGTGGAGGTGTTGCATTGCTAGTCAGGGAAGATATTACAGCAGTGCTTTGGCAGGATAGATTAGAGGGCTCATCTAGGGAGGCTATTTGGGTGGAACTGAGAAATGGGAAAGGTGTAGCAACACTTATAGGGGTGTATTATAGACCGCCAAATGGGGAACGAGAATTGGAAGAGCAAATATGTAAGGAGATAGCAGATATTAGTAGTAAGCACAAGGTAGTGATTGTGGGAGATTTCAACTTTCCACACATAGACTGGGAAACACATTCTGTAAATGGGCTGGATGGTTTGGAGTTTGTAAAATGTGTGCAGGATAGTTTTTTGCAGCAATACATAGAGGTACCTACTAGAGGAGGGGCAGTGCTGGACCACCTGTTAGGAAATGAGACGGGACAGGTGGCGGAGGTATGCGTTGGGGAGCACTTCGGGTCCAGTGATCACAATACCATTAGTTTCAATATAATTATGGAGAGGGTCAGAACTGGACCTAGGGTTGAGATTTTTGATTGGAGAAAGGCTAACTTTGATGAGATGCGAGATGATTTAAAAGGAGTGAACTGGGACATTTTGTTTTATGGGAAGGATGTAGAAGAGAAATGGAGGACATTTAAAGGGGAAATTTTAAGAGTACAGAATCTTTATGTTCCTGTTCGGTTGAAATGAAACAGTAAAAATTGGAAAGAGCCCTGGTTTTCAAGGGAAATTGGACATCTTGGTCGAAAAAAGAGGGAGTTCTACAATAATTATAGGCAGCATGAAGTAAATGAGGTGCTTGTGGAGTATAAGGAATGTAAAAAGAATCTTAAGAAAGAAATTAGAAAAGCTAAAAGAAGATATGAGGTTGCTTTGGCAAGTAAGGTGAAAGTAAATCCAAAGGGTTTCTACAGCTATATTAATAGCAAAAGGATAACGAGGGATAAAATCGGTCCATTGGAGAGACAGAGTGGGCAGCTATCTGCAGAGCCAAAAGAGATGGGGGGGATATTGAACAATTTCTTTTCCGGTATTCACCAAGAGAAGGATATTGAATTATGTGAGGTAAGGGAAACGAGTAGAGTAGCTATGGATACTATGAGTTTCAAAGTAAAAGAAGTACTGACACTTTTGAAAAATAAAAAAATGGATAAGTCTCCAGGTCCTGACAGGATATTCCCTAGGACATTGAGGGAAGTTAGTGTAGAAATAGCCGGGGCTATGACAGCAATATTTCAAATGTCATTAGAAACAGGAATAGTCCCCGAGGATTGGCGTACTGCGCATGTTGTTCCATTGTTTAAAAAGGGTTCCAAGAGTAAACCTAGCAATTATAGACCTGTTAGTTTGACTTCAGTGGTGGGCAAATTAATGGAAAAGATACTTAGAGATAATATATATAAGCATCTGGATAAACAGGGTCTGATTAGGAAGAGTCAACATGGATTTGTGCCTGGAAGGTCATTTTTGACTAAGCTTCTTGAATTTTTTGAAGAGGTTAGTAGGGAAATTGACGAGGGTAAAGCAGTGGATGGTGTCTATATGGACTTTAGTAAGGCCTTTGACAAGGTTCCTCATGGAAGGTTGGTTAAGAAGGTTCAACTGTTGGGTATAAATGCAGGAATAGCAAGATGGATTCAACAGTGGCTGAATGGGAGACGCCAGAGGGTAATGGTGGATGGCTGTTTGTCGGGTTGGAGGCAGGTGACTAGTGGGGTGCCTCAGGGATCTGTGTTGGGTCCTTTGTTGTTTGTCATGTACATAATGATCTGGATGAAAGGGTGATAAATTGGATTAGTAAGTATGCAATGATACCAAGATAGGGGGTGTTGTGGATAATGAAGAGGATTTCCAAAGTCTGCAGAGTGATTTAGGCCATTTGGAAAAATAGGCTGAAAGATGGCAGATGGAATTTAATGCTGATAAATGTGAGGTGCTACACCTTGGCAGGACAAATCAAAATAAGACGTACATGGTAAATGGTAGGGAATTGAAGAATACAGTTGAACAGAGGGATCTGGGAATAACCGTGCATAGTTCCTTGAAGGTGGAATCTCATATAGATAGGGTGGTAAAGAAAGCTTTTGGTATGCTAGCCTTTATAAATTAGAGCATTGAGTATAGAAGCTGGGATGTAATGTTAAAATTGTACAAGGCATTGGTGAGACCAAATCTGGAGTATGGTGCACAATTTTGGTCGCCCAATTATAGGAAGGATGTCAACAAAATAGAGAGAGTACAGAGGAGATTTACTAGAATGTTGCCTGGGTTTCAACAACTAAATTACAGAGATAGGTTGAATAAGTTAGGTCTTTATTCTCTGGAGCGCAGAAGGTTAAGGGGGGACTTGATAGAGGTCTTTAAAATGATGAGAGGGATAGACAGAGTTGATGTGGACAAGCTTTTCCCTTTGAGAATAGGGAAGATTCAAACAAGAGGACATGACTTCAGAATTAAGGGACAGAAGTTTAGGGTAACATGAGGGGGAACTTCTTTACTCGAGAGTGGTAGCGGTGTGGAATGAGCTTCCAGTGGAAGTGGTGGCGGCAGGTTCGTTGGTATCATTTAAAGAGGAGAACTTTTTTCACACAGAGAGTGGTGAATCTCTGGAACTCTCTGCCACAGAGGGTGGTTGAGGCCAGTTCATTGGCTACATTTAAGAGGGAGTTAGATGTGGCCCTTGTGGCCAAGGGGATCAGAGGGTATGGAGAGAAGGCAGGTACGGGATACTGAGTTGGATGATCAGCCATGATCATATTGAATGGTGGTGCAGGCTCGAAGGGCCGAATGGCCTACTCCTGCACCTAATTTCTATGTTTCTATGTTTCTAAAAATAAATTGGATAAGCATATGGATGAGAAGAGAATGGAGGGTTATGGTATGAGTGCAGGCAGGTGGGACTGAGGGGAAAAAGTTGTTCGGCACGGACTTGTAGGGCCGAGATGGCCTGTTTCCGAGCTGTAATTGTTATATGGTTATATGGTTATATGACAGGGCCACACACCATAGGCCCCGAGTGCAGGGTCTTGCTCGGCCCTCTATTAGCACCAGTGTTAATGATATTAATAGCAGTAATGAAAGTGTGGCTTTTATCTTGTATTTTCATCAGCCGAACTAGACACAGGAATCCACAAGAGAACGCAGTGTTAAAGGTAGAATGGCAAAACGTTCAGTTAACGTGCTGACCTCATCCAGATTCAATAGCTGTGTAATATATATATCACCTTTTGACATGTTAGCTTTAATTTCACTCAGCCCTTGGTCAGATGCTTGATCACATGCAGACAAGGGAAGCACTGTTTTCCCTGACACTGGTTCATTCTGCAGCGACCGAACGCTGTGCACGATGCCATGAGGTTGTCAAGACAACAAGGTCAGTGAAACCTATTAGAAATGGCCAAGTGAGCAGCTGGTTTTGGCTGGGTAGGATCGGCACAGAGGCACCTGCTCACAGACGTATAAACCCACCGCAAAGATCTGCAACTCATTTATTCCAGATCAGACTCATCTGGCTTTGAAATATTCCCTGCACCTTCAGCCACAAAGTGTCCCGACGTGATCACTCACCTCAATGCCCAGTGTACAGAAAGGACGGGGGAATCACCACTAATTCTTGAAAAGGATACAAAAGGTGAGATATAAAAGTCTTTCTTTTTTTCACTCATCAAAGCTTTAAACAATAGACAATAGGTGCAGGAGTAGGCCATTCAGCCCTACGAGCCAGCACCGCCATTCAATGTAATCATGGCTGATCATCCCCAATCAATACTCCATTCCATCCCCATATCCCTTGACTCCACTATCTTTAAGAGCCCTATCTAGCTCTATCTTGAAAGTATTCAGAGAACTTTCTTCAGTTGTGAGATGTATATTCTGCAATTTAACAACAATTTTAACAAATACTTTGTTTTTAAACACAGAAAGAGCATCCTGCTAGTGCAGTAGATAGTGCTGCTGTCTCACAACTCCAGAAATGCAGGTTCTACCTTGACCACCAATGTTGTACGAGTAGTTTTTGCACATTCTCCCTGTGACCATGTGAGTTTCCTCCAGGCCTTCCGGTTTCTTCCCAGATCCCAAAGATGTGCGAGTGGGCTAATTGTCCACTGTATGTTGCCCACTTATGTGGGTGGCAAAATAATCAAAGGAGGGATCATGGGCAGGTGTAGGAGAGAATAAGTTGCAAGGATACAGGGAAATAAAGAGAATGGGATTGGAGCTGGGAATGCTCTGCTGGGATCCAGCATAAATCTGATGGGCTGAATAGCCTCCTTGTGTTCTAGTAGGTATATAAAGTATAACATCCCCTGAATTCTACAGGAGTATCCTCAATCTGGATTTTAAACCTTCAAGTTAAATTTGACGATTGTCCTAAAACTGTAGGAGGGAGGTTGTGGGGTTGGTGGAGGCAACATGGGTGGGATTATCACTACATCTGGAGCATTGTGTTGACCTTTTCCATGGCAAGCTGAGCCAGTTGTCGTGCAGTGTGAGTGCTACACACAGACTCCACCAGAGCATGCGCAAGTGGGGAAAGCCAGCCCTCCACTTCCACCTCACTCACACAAGTTTCAGGCTTTGCAGTGAACCAGGACCGCCAGCACACAACAAGCTTACCCTAATGCATGCAAGTTAGCAACCACCTGTCTTCTGGTAGAGTTGAAAACTATTGGCACCCCAGTTATGTGTTGTTATCACTTGCTCATCTGTCACTGGGGCCAAATATCTATTCTGGGGGATCAAATCGCATTATCATCGAAAGACATTAACTACAGATGCTGGAATTCTGAAAAAAACAAAACCTGAGAATGTTGGAAGTGACTAGTAGATCAGGCAACATCTGTGGAGAGAGAAAGTTTTTATTTTATGTCAATGGCTATTCATCAAAAAGTGAAATGTCACTCGTTTCACTACCTACAAATTCCTCTCTTTTTCTCACGGTTTATTCACAGTATAAGCAACACATCTGCACACCCAGAACCGTTCCTATTCCTTCTTTCCAGAGATGCTGTCTGATCCACTGAGTTACTCCAACTATTTATGTCTATCTTCAGTTTAAACCAGCATCTGCAGTTCCTTCTTACACACCCAGAACCATTCATTTTTATCCATAGATGGGAAGTTAGTCTGGTAAGCTTGAGTGTATATTCATATCATCAGGTGAGTCTTGGTTTAGTAACTCAATCAAAAGGTGGCACCTCCAGCGACATGGCACTCTCAGTAATGCACTCAAGTGGCAGGTTCAGGATTATGCTGTGCTTTCAGAAGGCTGGGCAGTCTCTTACAGGGAAAGCCTTGTCTACAGAATGGGTTTTATTGAGTTTTATTTATTTGGAAACCCCCACAACAGTTACGTTAGAAATAGTCAAAACCATAAAATGTTGAACCAGCTGGAGAAAAGGCTAAGCATTGTTAGCCTGATTTACACTATAAAAAGCCCGCTGTCAGGAAAATGGTGCTTAACATATCTGCAAGGGAGCAGTCTGCATGGTGTGTGCACTGCACATATTTAGCTGCAGAAAGTTCACTAGATTGATTTCGGACAACTTTATTAGAAAGCTTTGTTCAGCTCAAATTCTTCTTCACAACCACTGTCAATCTTTTTGGACCATGTGACTCCCACAGAGACTGAGTGGGGAGAAGCTGGATAGGTTTCCAGGTCTTGGCGCTTCCCTTGTTCCATACTCGTCATCTGCCATGCTGTTTTCAGTGCCAGGGTTAACACGTCACCCTCCAATTATAAATAAACAGGTTAGGAATTGCTTCAAAGCTGTCACAGGGGGAACATTAATCATACTGAACCAGTTGAATAACAGCAGCTGTAGTAGATCGAGGTTTCCATGAAGCCCATGAAAAGACGTCACGTTATGGGTAGAAGGTAAAGATCACAATGCATGCTGTCGGGGGGGGGACCAGTTGTGGAACAGAGATGACGCTTAGTTGAAGAGGAGCATAGGGCAGCCGATCAGTGTTCCAGGAATTAGGATGTGGTGTCCCACAAAGATCACCATGGGACCGCAGTTCACAATTTATATTAATGATTCAGACTTTGGAATCAAAAACTACAATTTCTGAAGCTGAAATTGAGAGGGATAGTGAGCACCAAGGAGGATTGCACAAGTTCTAAACCTGCAGAACAGGCGAACGACATCCTGGATATTCGAGTTATTTTTCTTCCTGAACCATGGCTTCTCCTCTATCATTGTCGGATGACCCCTTGGTCATTTATTTCATCCACATTTGCTCCCAACCCCACTCTTCCTGGACAGAGCAGGATAGAGTTCCCAGGTCCTCACTTTCCACCATATCAACCTTTACATTCAATGGCTCATCCTTCACCATTCCATCAGATCCAACAATATTCCACCACCATCTTCTCCTCTTTCTGATTCTCCTCTTCTTCTCAACACAAGTTCGTGCAAAAGCACCTTAACTGGACTCAATATTAGAATTTGCACATTTAGGTAACATACTTTCTTCATCCATATCAGAATCCGCCAGATTCTGTTGGTCCCTAATACTGGCTCAGTTTTCCTCCCTCCATTAACACACCCTGACCTACGGGGCACTTCCCACACCCCTGCCTATATTTCTTTGTTGGTGTTCTCTCTCTGTCTGGCTGACTATCCTTATTAACTTCACAATCAGATCATTTCAGTTCCATCTTATTCCCAAGGCAGCCCTGGCCTTACTTGTTCACATTCCCTCTGATCTATCCCCACATTTTCTGCAATTTAAAACTAACTTGATTTCACTTTTCCCACTTCGAGCTGAAATGTTAAATGTTTATTTTTCCACCAACGCTGCTTGACCAACTGAGTGTCTTATGGTCTTGATATCTAGATTTCAGGCACCACAGCTTCTAAGTGAGGAACTAGGCACAGTGCTCCTGTGCTTTACACTTCTATGAGCAGCCAAGTGACTCCCAACATTGAAGACTCACAGTACATTACTCATAATGGAAGCATCCTTCAATTTGGAGTCATCCAGACAGTATCCAATCGCCAAATTCACATCACACTGCTACGTTTTGACTAAACAGTGATTAAATAGTGTCTCCATTTTTTAATTCAAATTATAATCATGACTTCTTCCCTCCATGTCTCTGTGAGACTTCCAGCCTCTGAGTCACTGAGATCTCACCTCCTCTTTTGGCTTCTTGATCATTGCCATTATTATCACTTCACGTCGGGGTCACCAGCCACTCCAGAGGCCGTACGAGGGCCCGTTCCGGGTGCTGGAACACGGGCAGTCGACTTTTGTCCTGGACATGGGGGGCCGGCCGGAGGCCGTGTCGATTGACCGTTTAAAGCCGGCGCACCTGGACATTGACCAGCCGGTGCTGGTTGCTCAACCTCGGCCCCGAGGGCGCCCCCCCTCACGACTCCCTCCACCTGTCACTCCACCTGTCCTCCCGCCGGTCCCTCGACCTGTCCCTCCACCTACGCCCCCGCAAGCCCCGGGATCTGCTGACTTCCGCACGCGGGCCGGCCGGGTCGTGCGCCCGCCGGTGCGTTTTGTGCCTCTGGTTCTGGGGGGGGGGGGGGGGGGGGGGTCCTGTGGCGGCTCCTAAGGGTCGTGCCATTATACTGCCGAACCCCTCGGCACAGGAGTGGTGCAGTCCGGAGGCGGTCCTTAGCCGGAGGGTATAAAAGGCAGGGTTTGGGTGCCATCTTTTCCTGGTTTCGTCTTCCCCTGAACCGGGAGGAATTAAAGTAAAGTGCTTCTCAAACTTCGGACTACTTGCCTCATTTTGAGACCCACGCACTACAACTTCACCATTTAAATCTTCAACCACCTTTTCATCTGTTTGGACCACAAACTTTTAAATTCCTTCCTCAAACCTCTGCGCCTCTCACTTTCCTATGGTTGCATGCTTTTCACAATCTACCACCGATCAATCTTTTGATTGCTTACTCCAATATCTCCTCATGCAGGGTATTCTATAGCTGGAAGTTTTTATTAATGATAATTGGCAGAAGCCCAACCTGTAGCTTGGCGAAATGTTATTTATATTATCAAGTAATAGGGAGGCTATTCAATACTTTGCAAAATGACTCTAATGTAATTAATTATCTGTTTCTGATTTTTCTCAGTAATTACATAAAACATTCTAAAGAAAAATATTCCTTCAATTCTCAGTCACTTGATTTTTGTTATGAATATCTCCAGATAAAACATCCTGCAATTTATTAGCATTAGATACCAATTATGAATTTACTTCTAAAATCACATTAACAATGCTATAGATAATAGAATTTATCTAATTAGAACCACATGAACCATGTTGTTGGAAATTGTCTAGTAAAGGATTGAAACGTACTGCTCTTCACACTGTCCTGCTTCTTGTCAATAGTGAACTCTCTCTTAGGAGATGCATGGATACGAGTACACTCCAAACACTGTCTTCTGCCAATTGCCCAAGCACATAATTATAAAGATAAAAAATCAAGAATTTTCCCTTGTGAGTTATCCCACAGTTATTGCTGGCAATAATTCAATATTTAGAATGATTATTTCTGACCTAGGCCCCATGACTATTAAACCTAGCTTTACCATCGTCACCTTGTTTGACCAAAATGCAAATTAAGGCAATTATTGAACGCTGGTTCTTTCTCAATATTTGCAGAGATTTGACATCTGTTTTTTGTATTAAAAATTGAGAACTGATGGGGAGAGAAAGTTTCCAAGGGAGGTGTAGCTTTCCTATGGTTGTATTAGTGGTTTTTAGTTGGCATGATGCTTGAAAATTGCTGGAAATCTAAAATAAAAATAAAAATTGAAGGACTCAGCAGGTCAGACAGCTTTTGTGGAAAGAGCAACACGATGATTGTTTCAAGTTTATGATCTTTCACGATACCCTTTATAGAACTTTTCCCCTCAAGTGTCACGTCAAGTGTGTTTTATTGTCATATGTCCCAGATAGAACAATGAAATTCTTAGTTGATGCAGCACAACAGAATATGTAAACATAGTACACTGTAAACAATATGATAAACCTCATTGCCAGAGTTTAGAATATTATTGACTAGTTGCAGAAAATTCTGGAGGAATTGGCTAAAAAGCTAGAGTCAGGATCCATGACGGAGAAAAGGCATTGGGATTCTGAAGACAGATTTCCCCTGAAGGCCCCATGAAGGTGGCTATCTCAAGATTACACCATTTCCAACCTGCCAGTGAGGTGGGTGCTATACCATGAGGAGCGTGCAGATGACTGGTTGGCTGGATAGGTGGTTTAGTTCAGTTTACAGATATGGCATGGAAATAGGCCCTTCAGCCCATCGAGTCCAGGACTACCATTGATCACCCATTCACACTAATTCCATGTTATCCCACTTTCTCATCCATTCCCTACGCACTAGGGGCAATTGACACAGGCCAATTAACCAACACATCCACAGGTCTTTGGGATACAAGAGGAAACCGGGTTATCCACAGGAAACCCACACAGTCCCAGGGAGTACATGCAAACCCCACACAGGCAGCACCCGAGGACAGGATCGAACCTTGGTCTCTGGTGTTGTGAGGCAGCAGCTCTACCAGCTGTGCCACTCCTAGTGGTGGTGGAGGGGTGCTTTAGATTCCTGGGAACTGGGTCTCAGTGAGGTGGGACCCTGCACAGGCTGGATGGATTGAAGTCCAACAGAACTGGGACCAATGTACTCACAGGAAGGTTTGCAAGAACTGTGAAGAGATTTATTTTTAGTGGCTCCAATCTAATGAGGTGAGGTGTTGCATTTTGGGACGTCTAACAAGAGCAAATGGTATGACCATTGCAAACAGTGAATGGTAGGTTCTACCTACAGGGTCTTGGTGAGACCACACCTGGAGTATTGCGTAGAGTCTCCAGAGGGGATGCCTAGGAGTGCAGGTCACCAGCATTCCTGGGATGTTCCATGATAAGGTCAAGTAGGAGAGGTAGAAACTTACAAAATAAGGTGGGACAGGCTAGATGCAAAGGCGATTTTGGCACACAGTTTAAGGATAAGGGGGCCTTCGAGATCAGTCAGAGTATTGCTCTTGTGGCTAAGGGGATCAGAGGGTATTTAGCAGGTACGGGGTACTGAGTTGTATAGAAGTTGTGTAAGGTCATGTTGCAGTTGTGTAAGACATTGGTGAGACCGCATATAGAATATTGTGTTCAGTTCTGGGCACCATGTTATAGGAAAGATATTGTCAAACTTGAAAGGGTTCTGAGAAGATTTACAAGGATGTTGCCAGGACTAGAGGGTCTGAGCTATAGCTCAGACCCTGTGTTCTCATTCCTTGGAGCGCAGGAGGATGAGGGGTGATCTGATAGAGGTGTATAAAATCATGAGAGGAATAAATCGCGTAGATTTAATAGGAATCTAAGGGGTAACTATTTCACACAAAGGATGGTGGGTGTATGGAACAAGCTGCCTGAGGAGGTAGTTGAGGCTGGGACTATCCCGATATTTAAGAAACAGCTAGACAGGTACATGGTTTGGAGGGATATGGACCAAACACAGGAAGTTGGGGCTAGTGTAGTTGGGACATGTTGGCCGATGTGGGCAAATTGGGCTGAGGGGCCTGTTTCCACACTATCACTCTATGACTATAATGGCATTGAAATTGGCCGTTCGCCTATTTAAGATCTGGTTCACCCTTGTCCATACTTACCTTAAAACTTACAGGATTAAGATTCTGCAGGCCACAGGCCACTTGGCCGGAAGGCAGGAGGCAGTGTGGTGACCTCTAGAGAGAAACTGCCGAGTCAGGCCCCTGCTCGTCCCCTAAGGAACAGCGAACCAGAGTGGAGGATGTACGGAGCTGGCAGACATAAGCGGAAGGACCAGAAAGAGAGTGAACCAAGTTCCCTCAACGTCGGCTGCGGGTGGCGCCCCCGTGACACAAAAGTTGAAGGTGCCCGGGCGATGAGAGGGACGTCTACGCTGGACGATTCGGACAGAGGTGACGGGTGGAGGCCTTGCAGCAGCCTGGGGCTCTCCTGGATTGGTCGCTGGTCCAGAGGATGGAGTGCGCAGTCTGGACTGGACTTTGGAAATGGTGCCAAAGTCTGGCGACTTTTGCATGAGGTCCTAGTGGACCATTTCTTTGATTGTCATACTATTGGAGATTGCGCTTAGGTATGGCAGCACTTGATGAGTCTATAGAAGTGTATAGAAGTGAGATCGACCGACTGACCAAATGGTGCCAGCACAACAACCTGGCTCTCAATATCAGTAAAACCAAATAACTGATTGTGGACTTTGGAAGAGGAAGGCTGAGGACCCACAATCCTGTTTATATGAATGGGATGTTGGTGGAGAGAGTCAAGAACTTCAAATTCCTGGACATGCATATTTCCGACGATCTTTCCTGGACCCAGCACACTGTTGCAATTATATAAAAAGCACATAAGCTCTTCTACTTCCTGAGAAGACTACGGTGACTCGGTATGTCAAAGAGGATAGTCGCGAACTTTTATAAGTGCACAATAGAGAGCATATTGACAGGTTGCATCATGGCCTGGTTCGGCAACTTGAACGTCCATGACCGGAAAAGACTGCCAAAAAATATGAACTCTGCCCAGTCCATTACTGGCTCTGACCTCCCCACCATCGAAGGGATTTATCGGAGTCCCTGCCTCATAAAGGCAGCCATCATCATCAGAGGCCCACACCATCCTGGCCACACACTCATCTCACCACTGCCATTGGGAAGAAGGTACAGGAGCCTGAGAACTGTAACATCCAGGTTCAGGAACAGCTACTTCCCTACAGCCATCAGGCTATTAAACACTACAACCTCATATTCTCTGAACTACAATAGACTATTATTATTATGATTATTATTGCACTGTTATTGATTGTTTTTTGAGTATGTGTGTGTATATATATATATAAACATATGTGAGTATGTGTATATATACACACTGAACATTTTTTTTCTCTAGTTTATATTATTTACAGTGTACTATGTTTGCATATTATGTTGTGCTGCAGCAAGCAAGAATTTCATTGTTCTATCTGCAACATATGACAATAAAACACTCTTGACTTTACTGAACTGTATGCAAAAAAAGAATTTCACTGTACATCTGTCCACGTGATAATAAACAGGGCTGCCAACTCTCACGCTTTGAGCGTGAGAGTCACGCATTTCAACCAATTCTCACGCTGATAACAGAATTCTCACGCTGTCTTCAGTCCCTGCACAGTTTGTCTCTGCACCACTTTGCAGCGATTTGTGTGGTTTGGGGAAGCGCGTTGGTTGACCACAATGAGGCCAAACATCTAGGACCAGGTGAATCGGTTGTAAAACATGGGGGGGAGGGGGGGGGACCACAATGAGGCCAAACATCTAGGACATCGTAACCCGAAATAATGTGTTTTTTTTTCAATTTGTTTTCATGGGGCCAGGGCAGGCGAGCCGACCTGGGAATTACAGCCAGTCCCTGGGACACGGGCTGATCTGGGAACTGCAGCCAGTCCTGGGGCACACAGAATGCCAACTTGATCAGTACGGACAAATTGGGCCAGCCATGTACATGTTGTATAACTCTGACTATGCAGATCTGAATGGGCTTAGAATGACCAATTAAGCAAAATTGCCTCCACTTTCCCCATTTTGATTCTTGAGATTAATATCCATTTGCTCTGTTAACAGCATTAAAGTACTTATGACGTAGTCAGGAAAGGGAACATGTTATTTTTTTTAGTTTGCTTTAATTTGTTAGTTGATTGTTAGTTGACTGCCATAATTTCTGAAATGGTCTTAAAGTAACTTAATTGTTATAAAGCAGTAATAAGTGATTTTTGTCCAAACAATTGGAACTTGCATAAAATGTTTGCATTATTAGCAGGACTGCCAACTCTCACGCATTGAGCATGAGAGTCACGCATTTCGTAAAATTCTCACGTTCTCACGCTGATCCCAAATTTCTCACACTCAAAAATCTGCTGGTGCTGAAAGTTCAAAATAAAGCAAAAATGTTTTAGATGCGAGTAAAAACCATGAGGGGAATATAAGGTGAATGCATAGTCTTTTTCCCGGGGTATGTGACTCAAGAACTAGAGGGCATTGGTTTAAAGCAGGGCTGTCAAACCTCCGGCCCGCGGGATGATTTGGGGGAAAAAAAGCACTTTAGTTTAGTTTGTTAGCAGATGGTGTGATAGGTGAGACACTGCGGTGGTCCCAGCACCAGCACCAACCCCCCCCCCCCCCCCCCCCCCCCCCCTGAGGCACCGCTCTCACCTCCTGTGTCCGTTGGCCGCTCTGTCCACATCCCATGGAGTTTTAACCCCAGGAGTGGACCGGTTAAGTGGGGGCGTCGGAACCACCTCCGGTGCAACGGGGATGAATCTCAGGCTAAGGCTCCGCTCCGATGCCCAACCACCGGGTCACTGACCCTCACCTCCCCTGGACCCCAGCTGGACACAGAGCACCTGGGCTGGCCTGCATTCCCAGGAGGGGGAGGGGGGAGAAGAGACGTGGGGGGTAATCTGATTTCCATACATGAATATAGTCATTCATGTGCTGCACCTGTTGATCAGAGCCTGGCTCTACTGTGGAATCTAATTAGGAATGTAATTTAGCCTAACCTTATTCATACCTAATCCAATTTAAAGCATAAATGTTGCATTCAAGTGTAAGTTAAAAGACTCGCTACAGTATCCACCAGATAGCACAATTTCAAGCTGAAAATTGCGAAAGCTCCCTACCGACCCCCCCCCTTCGATCGTTACACTCACTCAAAATTTCTCACTCACAACTCTCACCAAATGTTGGCAGCTCTGTAATAAAGAACCATTGAACCATATGATCACTATCTCCAACTAATTGCCCAGCTACATTACCGAAGATGAGGTCGAGCATTTCGTTGTCTCTGTACTGTACACTGACAATGACAATTAAAATTGAATCTGAATCTGAAATTGAATCTGAGCACTGCTTCTCCAAAGTAACCCTCATTTGGACTTGAAAATCCCAGCCCCTTAAGGCCTTTCACATTGTGATCATCCCAGTTAATTTTGGGGAAGTTGAAATACTCCACTGTATCTCTGTTATTCTTACATCTCGCTTTCTTTATATCTCCATTTCTGCATACCTGGTCCTCCATCTATCTCTGCTGAGTGTTACGAGGCCAGTAGTATAGGCCAAGCAAATGAATTGCTTTTTTATTGCCTCCTCAGATATTGATTACTCCTTGATCATTAGTGCAATGTCACCTCCTGGTTTACATGCCCCGCTTCCTGCTCGTGGGTTTGCAGATGTTACAGCCTAGTTGGCTGTAGACGGGCTGAACGGCCCTCGGCCCGGGCTTGATTGACAGGCGGGAGTTACCGGCTGCACCAATGGGCCGCGCCGGGGGGCGGGTTGTGTCCGCGGACAGTGTCTATTGATAAAGTTGCGAAAGTTTGAATCCCTTTCTGGCCAAGATGGCGGACTACGACCTGACGATGCAGATCGCCAATTTCCTGGATCGCCACCTGGTTTTCCCGCTGCTCGAGTTCCTGTCGGTCAAAGAGGTAAAGGCGAAGGCCGCGGGCCCGCGCTGTCAGGTCCCGCGTTGCGGCTCCGAGAATCTGCAGCGGCCCCACGTGAGGCGGCCTCGAGTCAGGGCCTCGAGCCAGGGCCGGGAGCGGCCGCCGCCGCCGCCACACGTCCCGTCTCCGCCTGGGGCCCGAAAACTGGTGGAGGTTCAGTCCTTCCCCATCCCACTGCTCTCTCCCAACATCACGACCCGCCCCCCACGATCCCTTCCCACCCCCATCATCCCCCCCCATCCCCCCCTATCCCCCACCTCTCCTCCTCTTCCCCCCATCCCTCTTCCCCTCCCCAACTCCTCCTCCTCTTCTCCCCATCCCTCCTCTCCTCCCCCCCCCTCCTCCTCTCCTCCCCATCCCTCCTCCTCTCCTCCCCATTCCTCCTCCTCTCCTCCCCATCCCCCCTCTCCTCTCCCCCCCCCCTCCCTCTTCTCCTCCCCCCATCCCCCCCTCTCCTCCCCCCCCATCCCTCTCCTCCTCCCCCCCCCTCTCCCCCTCCCCCCCCATCCCCCATCCCCCCTCTCCCTCCCCCCATCCCCCTCTCTCCTCCCCCCCCCATCCCTCTTCTCCTCCCCCCCATCCCCTTCTCCTCCCCCCCCCTCTCCCTCTCCCCCCCCCATCGCTCCTTCCTTCCTCCTCCTCTCCTCTCCATCCTCTTCTCCTCCCCATCCCTCTTCTCTCCTCCCCCATCCCTCTTCTCCTCCCCCCATCCCTCTTCTCCCCCCCCCCTCCCTCTCCCTCCCCTCTTCCCTCCCCCCCTCCCTCTCTCCTCCTCCCCTTCTCCTCCCTCTTCCCTCCTCCCCCCATCCCTCTCTCTCCTCCCCCCATCCCTCTCCTCCTCCCCCCATCCCTCCTCCTCCCCCCATCCCTCTTCTCCTCCTCCCCATCCCTCCTCTCCCCCATCCCTCCTCCCTCCCCTCCATCCATCCTCCTCTCCCCTCATCCCGTCTTCTCCCCCATCCCCCCCCCCCCCCCCGCTCCTTTCTCTCCCCCCCCCCCCCCATCCCTCCTCACCCCCCATCCTCGGTGACTCTCACGGTTATCTGGACACCACTTCCTCCCACCCTGCCTTTTGGAAAGACGCTATCGCTTACGTTTAATTTCTCGAGATGTCCTCGATCTTTAGTAAACATGCTCAGTCTGTCAGGGTCTACTGCTATCTCCTGGTTTCTAAGCAGGATCTTCCCCCAAAATAAGCCCTCGCCCGTATCAATCTATCACCTGCCAGGCTTTGCCCTGCCCCTTTTCTCTACCAATTTTATCTCATCCCCTACAATCAGTCTGAAAAAGGGTCCTGATCTGAAATATCACCCATCCATGTGCTCCAGAAATGCTGCCTGATCACTCTGAGCTACTCCAGCATTTTGTTTTTTGTAAACCTGCCTCTGCATTTCTTTGTTTCTACTGTTAAAGTAGGTTGCCTTCCTAACTATTCTACTTCTCACAAAGCAACAAATCAACACATCTTTGTACATAAATATTCCAGAATTTCTACAAATAAATTGTGATATGTTTTAAAAATCTCAAATAAAAAAAATACTGGAACAGTCCTGAAATAAAACAAAAAACATTGCAAAACACTCAGTAGGTCAGGCAGCATCTGTTGAAAAAGGAATGTGATTAACAGTTCTAATGTTCAGATCTATTTCTCGTTCAGTAGATGTTGTCTGACTAGCTACATGTCTTCAACACTGCGTTTATTAAAGATTTTTCTGATAAGCAGTTTCATTTAAAAAAAATCCATTCGCTGAAAATGCTTAGGGTGCATCTCTGGAGGAAGAAATAGTACAAACCCTTCAACCCAATGGCCTTTCCTTTCATGCTATCTAACCAAAGGAGCAAAAAATAAGTTGTTGAGTTATGAGGGGAGGGTAGATCTATGATGAGATATAATAGATGAGAGCGTTTGCCACAAATGGTGATAGTGCTAGCTGAATGGGAATGGTAGAGGCAAGTAAATAACAAAGGGAAGACTGCAGGTGGTGAAATCTGGAGCAACAAACAATCTGCTAGTGAAGCCCAGCCAGTTGAGCACATCTATTGGCACAAAAGGAATTGTCGAAGTTTCATGTTGAAATTTTCCATCAAGAATAACAAAAGGACCTGTCTGGACAGATAAAATATATAATATTAGGATTCACCAAAAGGACTGGTGGGGATGGGGCACCGAAACATTGTTTACTTTTAAGATATAGCACGGAAACAGGCCCTTCGGCCCGCCACGTCCATGCCGACCAGTGACCCCCATACACTAGCACTATCCTACACACTACAGATAATTGGCAATTTTACTGGTCAATTAACCTACAAACTTGTACGTATTTTAAATGTGTGAGGAAACCGGAGCTCCCAGAGAAAATCCACGTGGTCACGGGGAGAACATGCAAACTCTGTATAGTCAGCACCCATAGTCAGGATCGAACCTGGGACTCTGATGTTGTACGGCAGCAACTCTACCACTGTCCACCAAGTGTGAGGTGCTACATCTTGACAGGACAAATCAAAATAGGACTACATGGTAAATGGTAGGGAATTGAAGAATGCAGGTGAACAGAGGGATCTGGGAATAACAGTTCCCTGAAAGTGGAATCTCATGTAGATAGGGTGGTAAAGAAAGCTTTTGGTGTGCTGGCCTTTATAAATCAGAGCATTGAGTATATAAGTTGGGATGTAATGTTAAAATTGTACAAGGCATTGGTGAGGCCAATTCTGGTCGCCAAATTATAGGAAAGATGTAAACAAAATAGAGAGAGTACAGAGGAGATTTACTAGAATGTTGCCTGTGTTTCAGCAACTAAGTTACAGAGAAAGATTGAACAAGATAGGTCTTTATTCTTTGGAGCACAGAAGGTTAAGGGGGGGACTTGATAGAGGTCTTTAAAATTATGAGAGGGATTGGCAGAGTTGATGTGGATAAGCTTTTCCCTTTGAGAATAAGGAAGGTTCAAACAAGAGGACATGATTTGAGAATTAAAGGACAAAAGTTTAGGGGCAACATGAGGGGGAACTTCTTTACTCAGAGAGTGGTAGCTGTGTGGAATGAACTTCCAGTGGAAGTGGTGAAGGCAGGTTCGTTTTTATCATTTAAAAATAAATTGGATAGGTATATGGACGGGAAAGGAATGGAGGGTTATGGTCTGAGTGCAGGTAGATGGGACTAGGTGAGAGTTAGTGTTCGGCACGGACTAGAAGGGCCGAGATGGCCTGTTTCCGTGCTGTAATTGTTATGTGGTTACCCTGAAATGAGATTAGAAAATGCTGATAATAGTCAGGTTAGGTAGCATCTGCAGAGAGAAACAATGTTTCATGTCGATCACCTTCCCTCAGAATCAGGCAAACTTCGAAATCAAACGTTTTCAATTGCCGCGGTAGAGATGGCATAGAGAAAAATCTGCGATTGGATGGGGGCAAAAGTAGACTGAGTGAGGTATGTGTTGGTGCCAGCTGATGAGTGGTGAGTAATTGCAGATGGATAGTGTGCTTAGGAAATTACTGAAAACATAGAGAATAAATAGGAGTTTTATCAAAAAATGTGGAGAAGCAAAGCACACCAGAGAAATAAAACACGATGGATGCTGAATTTGCAGAAAATTTGGAAAGATTTGGGGCAGTTAGCAACTGTAGAGAGAAATCTGATCTATGACCTTTCCTTGGATTGGTCTGTTTTTGACACACACTGGAAAGGAAGGTTATCTGAAATTCTGAAGTCCCAAGGGCTGTAACATACCTCTTTAGAGGATGAATTTATGTTCTTTTTGGGACATGCTTTATTTGAGCAGTGCAAGAGAATTTGGACTGTGGTGGAGAATTAAAGAGAGCGGCAAGTCCTCATTACCTTCATCATTGAATGTAAAGGTTCTGTTCACAAAGTCAAATATATTCTGTTCCATCTATTAGTCATAATTATATAGTGTGAAATGTTCATCCATGCCCACCAAATTGTCCAACTCATCCATGCCCACCAAATTGTTTACTTGAGCTAGATCCATTTGCCTGTGTATGACCAGTATCCCGCTGAAAGTTTCCTATGGACCTCCTGCCAAAATGGATAATTTCACATATTTCAGATCATACTCCATATGCCACCATCTTGCCTATTTATTACCTCTTCTTTCTCATTCCTGCCTCAAGCATTTTAGAGACACTTTGCACCTTCCTCACATACGTTTGAACATATTGACTGAAAGGAACAACAAAATCAGTTTCCACTAGTCTCGAATACCAATTGAATAAGTACATCAAGATATTTTGCGGTACAATGGCTCAGGTGCCTCACAGCTCTTGCAAAATTAGTTTAATCCCATTTTTTCTGTGGAGTTTGCATGCTCTCCCTGTTCCTGGCTGGCTGCTTTGGTTTTGTCCTCCCTACCAAAGGTAAGCAATTTGGGAGGTTAAGTGGCTGGTGTAAGTTAAGCCTACCTTAGGGCAGGTGTTAGAAAATCGGAATGGTATAGATTTGCTTTTGAAAGAGAATGGAGAAAGAAGAGTGGGAGTGGCGAATGGGGTTGCTTTGAGTGCAGGAAAGAACTGCAGATGCTGGTTTAAATCGAAGGTAGACAAAATGCTGGAGTAATTCAGCGGGATAGGCAGCATCTCAAGAGGGAAGTGATGGGTTGCTTTGAGAGTTGGTATAGACTTGATGGGTTGATAAAATACATTTTTAATCAAAAGAAAAATTGAGATGGAAATATGAACAAGCTGGGCTTTGCGATTGCATTGAGCAACTCTTCAAAGAGTCGTCTCAGGCATAATGGGCCGAATGAAACCTCGGCTGCAACATTCTTTACTGCGAAGTGTTCATTCAAAGCTGTACATAGATTTTTCACTGAAGTAATAATGTAAACATTCTTATTACTTTGCCTTCTGCTGAAGTTACTGCAGCAATTATAACAGTTCATCAGGTTTTCAGCAAGTGTCTCACGCAATTGTCTTATTTGGAAATTTCAGCATCCACATGTAATTCTAGGCATTGAAAATGGGAAAAATCTCTTTCAATATTGTTGTGTAGGATTGGATATTATTCTCTTATCAATGTTGACTGTCTTGCTCACTGACTCGCACCAGAATGGGTTGTATTGGTTGTTTAGCACTGGCACAAAGAATGACTTGTGGTCTGTATTTATCTAGATGTAATGTTCAAAGTTCATCTGTCTTGAATACCTTGTGATGTTGTGATTTAAAATGAATAAATAAAAACATTTCAGAATTCTCCGCTTGCATTTGATTTTAGATTTACAATGAAAAGGAGCTTCTCCAGGGGAAACTGGACCTTCTCAGTGCCACAAACATGGTTGACTTTGCTATGGATGTGTACAAGAACTTGTATCTTGATAAAGAGATTCCTCAAGGTGAGTTGTATGCATGATAAATATTTTTCAGGATGTACAATATTACACTTGTCACAATACATAAGCAACATTCACAACGCCCCGAAGGAATACACTGGTATGGTTCTACAACTCATTATAATTTTGCATTTGGGTTAGATGTGTATTTCCTATTTAATTGCAAGTCCACTGCTCTGCTGTGCTATGATTTAAAAAATCTTGGTGCAATCACTTCTGTACAATGGTTGACATGACCTTTCATGCATTTTTTGCCAGCTGATGCAATGACCCTTGCATTAGATGCAGCAACCACCCTTCAGTCATCAGAAAAAAAACAGGAAGAATGAGGTATATAATAAGATGGGTTAAACAATCTGAACATAACTGAACAAAATTCAAAATGCTGGGGTAACTCAGTGTGTTCAATCTGAAGAAGATTCCCACCCCAAAACTTTGTCTGTCCATTTCCGTCTACCAATGCTGCCAGATCCATTGAGTTTCAATCACACTTTGTTTTCTGCTCAAGATTCCAGCAGTGTCTTGTCCCCAAAACTGAACAATTGTTCCAAGGTACTGTTATGAATGTGTTTACGCTTTCAGCCACTTTAAATGGGTTGTGTGCATTCCCAGTTGCTTTTGAGAGTGATGGGAAGCTGTTGCTTTGAACTACTGAAATTCTCAGGTTACTTACTTACTTTTATTACAGACTCAAGGTCCAGATAAAAGACAAGACATTACATAAATAAATTACATACAAAGGCACAATAAATTACATACAAAAACACAGAAAATTACTTCCAAAACCACAATAAATTACATACAAAAGCAAATAGTTGGGAATTCCAGGATGACCTCACGATGATTACAATATGGTGATAAGTTTTCAAGTTAGAATTATGTCGGACATGGAGGGTAACCTTTTGGTGGAGATTGTGCCTTGTGTGTCTGTCCTCTTTAAAGGTGGTTTAGGTTGAAGAAGCCGTGGTAAGTTCTAGCATATTTATTATTAATTATAGTGCAGAGGTGTTTCATGTTTGGTGAAGAGCCATTGTGCATTGCTTTGTCTTGGATGATAATCATTTTGAATGCTGTTAGAGTGCTGCTGGAAAAGTTGCTACCTCACAATGCCAAATATGCGGAAACCTGACAGGGTGCTGTGTGTGTGTGTGTGGAGTTTGCACACTGGAAGTGTTCGTCCCTCCCTTATCCCAGATGTGTGGGTTTTCACATAACAAAACCAGGGCTTCACCATTTAGGTGGTTATTTAAGATTTAGGTGGTCATGACACGTGCAATAATGTGCTCGGACGAAGTGCGTCGTTACCAGTCAGAATTATGGTCAATGAAGCATTCACATATTATTTCTGCTTTAAATAAAATCACAAACTAAACATATTCACCAATCAAAACATGATATATACCACAATGACATGCAGCAAAATTACAATACAGTATCTCAACTCCTTTTGCACTTTGCAAAGAATGCAATTTCTATTATTTCTTTCCACTTCCAAACAAAATTCTGGTTGGATTATTCAGCGTATGATCAACCTCAGTGAGACCAAGTGCAGGCTTGGCGATCGCTTCGCACCACACCTACACTCAGTTTGTAATAACCAACCTGATCTCCCAGTGGCTCAGCACTTCAACTCCTCCTCCCACTCCGAATCCAAACTTTCTGTCCATGGCCACAATTTGAGATTTGTAATAGAAAAAAATCACATGTGGTTAAAGTGCACATTGTCAGATTTTAATAAAGGCCATTTTTATACATTTTGCTTTCACCATGCATAAATAACAGCAGTGTTTATACATTGTTCCCCCATTTCAGGGCACCATAATGTTAGGGACACAGCAATGTCATGTAAATGAAAGCAGTCATGCTTAGTATTTTGTTGCATATCCTTTGCGTGCAATGACTTCTTGAAGTCTGTGATTCATGGACATTTTTCCTGCATCTCAGTTGCTGGGTGTCTTTGGTGATGCTCTGCCAGGCCTGTATTGCAGCTTGTCCCCTTCAGTTTTCTCAGCATATAAAAAGCATGCTCAATTGGGTTCAGATTGGGTCATGGACTTGGCCACTCAAGAACTGATCATTTTTTAGCTTTGAAAAACTCCTTTGTTGCTTTAGTAGTGTGTATGGGATCATTGTCTTGCTGTAGAATGAACCGCCGGCCAATAAGCTTTGAGGCATTTGTTTCAACTTGAGCAGATAGGATGTGTGTATACACTTCAGAATTAATTATGCTACTACCATCAGCAGTTGTATCATTAATGAAGATCAGTGAGCTAATACCTTCAGCAGCCATACATGCCCAGGCCATAACACACCCTCCACCGTGTTTCACAGATGAGGAGGTATGCTTTGGATCTTGGGCAGTTCCTTCTCTCCTCCATACTTTGCTCTTGCCATCACTCTGATATAAGTTAATCTTCACCTCATCTGTCCATAAGGACAGATGAGGTGAAGATTAGTTTTTTCCAGAACTGTGGTTGCTCTTTTAAATACTTCTTGACGAACTGTAACCTGGCCATCATATTTTTGTGGCTAACCAGTGGTTTGCATCTTGCAGTGTAGCCTCTGTATTTCTGTTCATGAAGTCTTCTGCGGACAGTGGTCATTGACAAATCCACACAAGACTCTTGAAGTGTGTTTCTGATCTGTCGGACAGGTGTTTGTGTTTTTTTTTAATTATTGAGAAAATTGTTCTGTCATCAGCTGTGGAGGTACCCCTTGGCCTGCCAGTTCCTTTGCGATTAGTAAGCTCACCAGTGCTCTCTTTCTTCTTAATGATGTTCCAAACAGTTGATTTTGGTAAGCCTAAAGTTTGGCTGATGTCTCTAACAGTTTTATTCTCGTTTCTCAGTCTCATAATAGCTTCTTTGACTCTTTAGCACAACTTTGGTGCTCATGTTGATAAATAGCAATAAAAGTTTCCTAAGGCGATGGAAAGACTTGAGGAAAGACTAGGTGCTGAGAGCTCTCTTATACCTGCATTTAGGAGGCAATTAAACACATCTGAGCAATTACAAACACCTGTGAAGCCATGTGTCCCAAACAATATGGTGCCCTGAAATGGGGGCACTATGTATAAACACAGCTGGAATTTCTATATGGTGAAATCAAAATGTATAAAAATACCCTTTAATGAAATTTGACAATGTGTGCTTTAACATGTGATCGGGAACATTTTTCCTGCATCTCGCCTGTCCAATTCCTTAAGAGTTTTATATGTTTCTATAAGATCCCATCTCATCCTTCTAAATTCCAGTGAATACAAGCCCAGTCGACCCATCCAGTCCCCCATGAACTAATCTTAATCCTGGTTCATCCTTAGGTGCACTCCCCCCATCCCAAGAATGTTTTTCCTCTAGGAGACCAAAACTGCAATATTCGGTCCCACCAGGGCCCTCCTCTGCAGTAGGACCTACACTCGCTGCCTCCCATCAATAGCTTTCTTCACTGTGCTACCCCCAGCACTTTGAGTGCCTCTGATGCACAAGGCCACTAGTCGCTGCCTGTCCCCTTTTTCTAATCTGACACCACACAGATAATTCCCTTCTTGTTCTTTGCCACCAAAGTGGATGCCTGCCATTTTACCCACTTATACTGCATCTGCCCTGCATCTGCCCACTCATCCAACCTATCCAAGTCACCCTACAGCCTCATAGCATCCTCCTCACAGCTCACACGGCCACCCATCCGCAAACTTGGAGATCTTACATTTAATCCCCTCGTCTAAATCGTTAATATATATCATAAATAGTCGGGGTCTTAACATTGTGGTCCCACCACTGAGCCTTGCGGCACGCCACTAGTCACTGCCTGCCATTCTGAAAAGAACACATTAATTCCGACTCTTTGCTTCCTGTCTGCCAACCAGTTCTCTATCCATGTCAACACCTTACCCCCAATACCTTGTGCTCTAATTTTGCGCACTAATGTCCTGTGTGGGACCTTGTCAAAGGCTTTTTGAAAGTCCAGATGCACCACATCCACTGGTTCTCACTTGTTACATCCTCAAAAAATTTCAGAAGATTAGTCAAGCATGATTTCCACTTCATAAATCCAGGCTGACTTTGACCGATTCTGTCACTGCTTTCCAAATACAATGCCATTACATCCTTTATAATTGACACAAGCATTTTCCCCACTAACGATGTAAGGCAAACTGGTCTATAAGTCCCCGTTTTCTCTCTCCGTCCTTTCTTAAAAAGTGGAGTAACATTAGCTTTATCTCGCAGTATACTTTTACATCCTCTCAGTCTGCATCACCAGCAATCTTGGTATCATCTGCAAACTTACTAACCAACGTCTAAATTTACATCCTCTTCATTTATGTATATCGCAAACAGCAGAGGTCTCAGCACAAATCCCTGCAGATGTCCACTGGTCACAGAACTCCAAATTGAGTATTGTCCTTCCTTGGGTCTTCTCTCAGTTAGCCAGCTTTGATCCATACGACCAAGTCACTGTTAATTCTGTGCATCGTAATCTTCTGGTTCATCCTCAAACATCTTCACAATTGGTGCGGAGGCACATGTCCTCTGGAGTGAGAAATGAAGCTAACATTCCTGGTCAAAGATACTTAAGTATTTGTTAATGTGTAAATTTTGCTTGAAGACCCAATTTGAAAAAGGTCACCTTGAAAAGTTACTCTGTTTCTCTCTATACAGATGCAGCCCCACTTGGTGAGTGTTTCTGGCTTTGATTGTTTTGACACTTTGATGATTACTTTTGTTATGGTTTAATTTTTTTATACTATTCTTTGGATTTGACCTATTCTTTACTGTTGTTTAAGAAAGAACTGTAGATGCTGGAAAAATCGAAGGTAGACCAAAATGCTGGTGAAACTCAGCGGGTGAGACAGCATCTATGGAACAAAGGAATAGGTGACGTTTCGGGTCGAGACGCTTCTTCAGTCTGAAGAAGGGTCTCAAACCTAAATGTCACTGATTCCTTCGCTCCATAGATGCTGCCTCACCCACTGTCTACCTATTCTTTATTGGTCAGCTGCTAATTCTCACATCGGATTCAATTTCGCTTTGGCCCTAAATCTCACAACCTGGAGAGATGTGGCTCTAGTAACGTGGTGATACCTTAGTGCTTGCTCGCTGCTCTTTTCTCCATTTCACAGAGGTGGTGGGTAGATTTCATCTTTTTAAATTCACAGCCTTCATTGAAAGTCAAACAACAGGTTTGCCTTCCAGTATGTGGGTTGTTTAGATGCACCACTGTTCATCTGCTTCAAATTTCCATATTGACCTTTTTATTTTCACCTTGTTATTTTTGCCATCAGGTCTGCTGAGCAAAGACTTAAGATTTGAGGTCCTGATTCACAACATGTTTTAATGTTTAATTCTCGTCATTACTGTTACTTCAGGATTATAAGGCTTAAAGGTTTTGAACATCAAGTATTTGATGGTAAATGCAGTGAAATCAGTGCCAGACACCTTAGCAAAGTCCATCATCTAAATGCTCTAAGTGTTCTTTCACATTGCAGAACCAAGTAGAAAAAAAAATTCTGTACACTTAGAGGCTGCAAGCAATTTAAGCATGATTGATCTCACACTTAGCAGCACTTGATTAAGCAATCATGGTAGCCCAGCAGTGAAATAGTTCTGTACTGCAAGCAGCAGTGAAAAGAAGCAGGATCTGTAATAGTCATCCACATTGGGATATGTCAACTTCTGAAGTATTGGCTTGATGTTGCCACACAGAGAATGGGGATTTGTGTATATTGTCAACATAAAGTAAGCTTTATTTTTGAAATGACCACTTTCTGAAAATTTGTTAAACAAGAAATACTCTTTTTACCGGGATTGTAATAATTTGCTTCTTTGAGTCCTAGAATTGCCATTATGTACTAATACGTACATGTGAAAAGCACACTTATTCACAGTCACCTATGCCAACTTCACAATGTCCAGAGTGTTTTACAGCGACTGAAAGAGCTTTGGAAACATACATTTTTATTTGGTGTGTTCTGTGATCCTTATCAGTGACTGAGTAAACTTTAGGCTATCTATATCAAGACATAAGTAGAAGTTCCGCTGTGCTAACTTTGAGACAGAAAGGACGAATCTGTAATTAGAAGACCATTGGAGAACATTTCAGTTTTACTTTGACTTATTTGAAATGTTAACGGTATTGTTTTTTCTAAAGTTGAAAAACTTCAGATCATACAGAACCGAAAGTATTAAAACACTCGGCAGGTCTCGCAGCATCTGTGGAATGTGAAACAGAGTTAATATTTCATGGTCTTCATCAGGGTCGTATGAAAGGTCTTTGACCTGAAACATTAATTGGTTCTCTTTTTGCAGATGTTTCCAGCTGAAAGGTTTTGGCATTTTCACGGGCCTGTTTTTCATGGCGATGGGGCTGGGGAACACAGAGGAAGTTTGGTTGTTGGAAGAAGAGCACTGGAAAGTTACTGTTTTCCATAGCCCAATTAGCAATTGATTGACTGCGGCACGGTGGCCCAGCAGTAGAGTCGCTGACTTTCAGCGCC
This sequence comes from Leucoraja erinaceus, assembly GCF_028641065.1. NCBI lineage: Eukaryota > Metazoa > Chordata > Chondrichthyes > Rajiformes > Rajidae > Leucoraja > Leucoraja erinaceus. The sequence goes on along the minus strand of NC_073380.1, from coordinate 83,191,841 downwards.
AGAGTTCTGGATTCCATCCTGACTACGGATCCTGTTGTAATGTCTGTCACCGCGTGGGTTTTCTCTGGAGTTCCAGTTTCTTCCCACACTTTAAAGACGTACAGGTTTGCAGGTTAATTGGCTTGAGTAAATGATAGTAGATTGTCCCTAGGGTGTTAGATAATGTCAGTGTACTGGGGTTGCTGGTTAGTGATTAAATTAAATTAAATAGTGTGGACTCGGTGGGCCGAGGACCAGTTTTCACGCATTATCTCTAAACTAGACTAATATTGGAAAGTCCATGAAAAGATGGCCAGCATAAATTAGAGTCTTTTGCTGTTATTAAAGTTCATCACTGTTATAAAAGCTCATCTCTGACCATTTGGGTAAAAGAGGACATGTTTGCATTTTTAGCTTTGAGGGAAAAGCGTACAACTGTGGTTGCACAACTGAAACAGCTTCAATCAGAAACTGAACCAATTGTGAAGATGTTCGAGGATCCAGAAACTACAAGGCAAATGCAATCAACCAGGTAGGAAATACAAAACTCTAATACATATTGTTTTATATTTACCTTGCAGTCATTTATGGAAATGCCTTTTGTGTCAAATGTCTGACCTGGTCCTTAACCATTGAAGGATGAATTTGATGATAAGCTATCTCACACGATTTGTCCTGAAAACCCAGAATGGTAGGAAGGAACTGCAGATGCTGGCTTAAACTGAAGATGGACACAAAAGACTAGAGTAATTCAGCGCTTCAGGCAGCATCTCTGGAGAAAAGGAATACGTGGTATTTCTGGTCAAGACCCTTTTTCCCTTGACCTGAAACGTCACGTATTACTTTTCTCTGGAGATGGGTAACTCATTTGAACATATTTAATTTTATTGCAAAAGTAGAATAATGAATGATAATACAGAGTTTATTGCAGGTGCACTGTAGATTTTCATGATTGGAAGATTGTGTTCTATATTAAACAATGTATTAAACCTACATATTATGCTGTGATTTAAAATATGGTGAAATTATGACTCATACATTCAATCCTGCTAGTGGCATGCCAATAGTACCATGAACAGTTTTATTCATCCAGCATGATTAGAAATCATGAGCCTCTAATGGGTGTGCTCTTGTTTGGGTAGCCATCCTTTGTATGACTTTGTATGGTTTTGATTTTGTATGCTGATGCTAATGCCACCCATTTAGTTTTACTGAGTTTGTAATGTAAAGGAGCTTTATAGTTGCAATTTCCCCACGTATAATTTGCTGTCAGTTCAGTAATCAATGTCTTGCAGTTTACAATTTATTTAAATAATATTTTTGACAGTGCTGAGAGCCTTTCCTATCCAGTCAAATCATTTTGGAAATGAGTACAATGAAATCATACATGCATACAACGGGCAGTGCAAAGAGGAAATTGCAGAATGTCGAGTCACAGCGCTATTGGGTTCTAGCTGCAGAGAATCTGCAGATTAACAAAAAATCCAAGGGCTGTGGTAAGGGAGTTTGGGAATTAATCCTTAGTTTATGGGATGCCTGTTCAGCATTTAATAATAGTGGGGCAGAACCTGTTTTTGTGTCAGGTTGTACATGCTTTGAAGCTTTTTGCATCTTCTGCCTGGTTGAAGAGGGGAGAAGGGGTGTCGAGTTCTGGGGAGAAGGCAGGAGAATGGGGTTGAGGGAAATATAGGTCAGCCATTATTGAATGGCGGAGTAGACTTGATGGGCTGGATGGCCTAATTCTGCCCCTATGATCTATGAACTTGCAAAGACGGAATGATCAGGGTGCAAATGGGTGATGATGCTTTCCGGAGGCAATGTGAAATGTACATGGAGTTAATGGGGGGGGGGGGCGTAGATGCTGATTTGTGTATTAGCATATCATTTATACATTTATATGCTAGCTTTCTGTATTTCACATACGAGTCTCAAAATCCTTTTGTGTTGTGGCTTTTTGGAGTTTTTCTCCATTTTTGTAATACTCTGTTCTTCGATTCTCCTTCCAAAATGGACCTCATTTTACCACATAATATTCCATTTGCTAACTTTGTTTTCCAATTACTTAATCAGTATCTGTCTATATAAACAGATTGAATGCTCCATGCAGCTTGCACCAATTGTAGTGCCCCCCACAAATGTATTTATTCAAAGTACATTTATTTTTTTTCCATCAGATCATTAATATATTGTTCATAGTTGCAATCCCAGCATTTGTTGTCATCACTAAATTCCCATTGGTATAGGTTTCAGCTACACATACAGTGTCCCGTTCTAATGTGCTTAGGAAGTTGCATGAACATTTTTTTTTCTTGGTTGACTGTCTCTGGGGTTATAGATTATGATCAGATTGATTTGCAGTTTGTGATGATCATTCCTCTGGCTATTAAGAAAGGAAAATAAATCAAAGGACTTTGAAAGGATTTACTGTATTTGGGCATCCTAAACGGAGTTCAGTAGTTTGTCCTGTAATAGTAAGTAATGGCAGTATAAAACGATCATTGATTAGCAATGTTACAACATTTTGAGATTTTACATTTTTATCCCATCAGATAAAGCATAAAAAGAAGTTTAATTTGACACATAATTCATTTTCATATCTTCAGTATTAAAAAAGTTAGGGCCATTTTCATATTCGGAAATTAGCATCTTGTTCCCTATTGCTTTTCCATTGACTGAACTCAAAAGCTGTGATCGAGGACAGTCAAAAGCCCATAACTTTCTTAAAAATTAAGAGAACTGAAATAAATTTTCAGTTATTATAGATTGAAGCATTCTGAAACAAATATGAAACGATCTTACTTGGATGACCTGAAATTAAAGCATATAATTAGTTAGTTACCTAATTGTAGCTAATTACAAAGTTCAACTAGATCTAAACATCTATGCATTTCTTAAGAAAAGATTAACATTTTTAAATAGCCTAAGTGTCCAAAGAACATTCACACAATAATTCACAATATAACATGATTTTTAAATCTCATTATCATGAATTTATAGGCCAAATGGAAGGAATTTAGTGTTTAATTCCCGTAAATTAATGGCCATTAATCATCTTGCGAGTGGAATTTTGCGGAACGCGATCGATTGGAACGTTGTGGTTGCAGTGAATTTAAACTCCATATCGGCAGGAAAAACACTGCCGGTTCGTATGGGGCCTAAATCACCTTTTCGCAACGTAAATTTGGATTAAGGTAATCCTAAGAAGCACGTTTATATGTAAAATAAACGACTTGCCTTTAGTTGTCCCGTACGGGAAATCCGTCCCGCTGTCAGCGTTGACGGCATTAGAAGCGTATTTTTATATTACTCCAGCGCTAAAATTGTACCACGATTTAACCCCCCCCCCCCCCCCCCCCCCCCCCCCCCCCCCCCCCCCCCCCCCCAAAGGCGCAAAAGTCGCGCACACGGCCAGTGGCAGAACTGCAGCGCTGCTGAAGGTAAGTTTTGTAACATACCTACATTGATTAATATGTTTTCTTCAGCATTTGTTTGATGGCGTTGAGGAGATTGGTATTGAGGACGCAATTATTGAGTGGAGTTGGGTGAAATCTGCTTGACATAAAGGACACCAGCATGCAGTTGGATATTTGCTATCTTACCATACAGCGCATGGTTTATTATAGGGACATGATATTCTGCAACCAAATAAAATGGTGAGAGGGAACCTACAAGTTTGTCAAGTGGTTTATTCACTGCTTGGATTTTTGATGTAAGCTTTCAGCAGTTGTAATTTTTTAATTATCTGAGATAACATAGGAAATTTTGGATTTGACTGGTTTACTATTTAACTTGTTAACTATTATTACTAGCATTATGCAAATAGAAAGCACTTGAGACACTCTGACTATAAAATGTCAAAATGTTTCTCCCGGTTCCTTGAAGTGACAACCACAGATCTACAGATGCAGTACTGTATTACCAACAATTGAAATTCAATCCCTTGAGCTGCTTGATATCTGAGGACAAGCTGTGGTAATAGTTCTCCTTTTCTTCATTTTGCTGTGTAAAGATTTGTAGTGGTAAAAATTTCAATGTAACGGACAGAATAGCGATGAGGTTTTTCATTTGTTCTGCTCTTATCTCATGTTCCTGCGTGGAAATAGAAGATATTTAAATAACTTTTAAGAGGTTGAAAGTGTAAACTTCAGAAAGAAAGATTTGAAGGGCATTCAGGAAAGAATTGAGAGAGTGAGACAATTGGATACCACTGTAAAAAGAAGGAACAGCCATACCAGGCTGAATGGCCATTTTCTGTTCAGTTTTGTTAGATTCCACGACGACCATAAATAAATAACTGGCAATCTGTGACTATTTCAGGTGAGGTCTGTTGCTTTTTTTATTCTGTTCATCGGGGTCAGAATTTTTAAACACATATGTTAGAATCTGGGAATGTGTAGTACGCATTGTTTAGTTTAGAGAAACAGCATGAAAACAGGCCCTTTGGCTCACCGAGTCCGCGTTGACCAACAATCACCCATGTACAGTGTCCTCCATGATGTTTGGATAGCCATTTATTTATTTGCCTCTGTACTCCACCATTTGCAATTTGTAATAGAAAAAAATCACATGTGGTTAAAGTGCACATTGTCAGATTTTAATAAAGGCCATTTTTATACATTTTGGTTTCACCATGTAGAAATTACAGCAGTGTTTATACATAGTCCCCCCCCCATTTCAGGGCAGCATAATGTTTGGGACACAGCAGTGTCATGTAAATGAAAGTAGTCATGTAAATGAAAGTAATCATGTTTAGTATTTTGTTGCATATCCTGTGCATGCAATGACTGCTTGAAGTCTGCGATTCATGGACATCACCAGTTGCTGGATGTCTTCTCTGGTGATGCTCTGCCAGGCCTGTATTGCAGACATCTTTAGCTTATGCTTGTTTTGGGGGCTAGTCCCCTTCAGTTTTCTCCTCAGCATATAAAAGGCATGCTCAATTGGGTTCAGATCGGGTGATTGACTTGGCTATTCAAGAGTTGATCATTTTTTAGTTTTGAAAAACTCCTTTGTTGCTTTAGCAACATTGCTAATAGGTGCAGGAGTAGGCCATGCGAGCCAGCACTGCCATTCACTGTGATCATGGCTGATCATCAACAATCAGTACCCCGGTCTGGCCTTCTCCCCATATCCCCTGCCTATTGTCTATTTTGTCTACTGTCATCCTAAATTCCAGAGTATACAAGCCCAGCTGCTCCATTCTATCAACATATGACAGTCCCGCCATCCTGGGAATTAACCGCGTAAACCTACGCTGCATTCCCTCAATAGCAAGCCTGTCCTTCCTCAAATTTGGAGACCAAAACTGCACACAACACTCCAGGTGCGTTCTCACTAGGGCCCTGTACAACTACCGAAGGACTGCTTTGTCCAATACTCCACTCCTCTTGTTATGAAGGCCAACATGCCATTTGCTCTCCTTCACTGCCTGCTGTACCTGCATGCTTACTTTCAGTGACTGATGAACAACGACCCCCAGATCTCGTACTTCCCCTCTTCCCAACTTGACACCATTCAGATAATAATCAGCTTTCCTGTTTTTGCTACCAAAGTGGATACCCTCACATTTATCCCCATTAAACTGCATCTGCCATGCATCTGCCCACTCACCCAATCTGTCCAAGTCACCCTGCATCCTCCTCACAGTTCACACTGCCAGCCAGTTTTGTGTCATCTGCAAATTTGCTAATGTTACTTTTAATCCCGGCATCTAAATCATTAATGTATATTGTAAATAGCTGCGTTCCCAGCACCGAGCTTTGCGGTACCCCACTAGTCACTGACTGCCATTCTGAAAGGGACCTGTTAATCCCTCCTCTTTGTTTCCTGTCTACCAACCAATTTTGGGATCATTGTCTTGCTGTAGAATGAACCGCCAGCAAATGAGTTTTGAGGCAATTGTTTGAACTTGAGCAGATAGGATGTGTCTGTACCCTTCAGAATTCATTATACTACTACCATTAGCAGTTGTATCATCAATGATGGTAAGTGAGCCAGTTCCTTCAGCAGCCATACATGCCCAGGCCATAACATCCCCACCACTGTGTTTCACAGGTGAGGTGGTATGCTTTGGATCTTGGGCAGTCCCTTCTCTCCTCCATACTTTGCTCTTGCCATCACTCTGATACGTTAATCTTCATCTCATCTGTCCACAAGACCGTTTTCCAGAACTGTGGTTGCTCTTTTAAGTATTTCTTGGCAAACTGTGACTTGGCCTTCCTAACCAGTGATTTGCATCTTGCAGTGCAGTCTCTGTATTTCTGTTCATGAAGTCTTCTGCAGACAGTGGTCATTGACAAATCCACATACGATTCCTGAAGAGCGTTTCTGATCTGTCGGACAGTTGTTTGGGGATTTTTCCTTATTTTAGAAATAATTCCTCTGTGATCAGCTGTGGAGGTGTTCCTTGGCCTGCCAATCCCTTTGCTATTAGTAATCTCACCAGTACTCTCTTCTTAGGTAAACAAAAAGCTGGAGAAACTCAGTGGGTAAGGCAGCATCTATGGAGCGAAGGAATGGGTGACGTTTCGGATCGAGACCTTTCTTCAGACTGATGGGGGTCCCGGGAAGTAGAAAGGAAGAGGTGGAGATAGTAGGCTGTGGGAGAGCTGGGCAGGGGAGGGGAAGGAGAGAGAAAGCAAGGACTACCTGAAATTGGAGGTCAATGTTCATACCGCTGGGGTGTAAACTACCCAAGCAAAATATGAGGTGCAGCTCCTCCAATTGGCGGTGGGCCTCACTCTGGCCATGGAGGAGGATCAGGACAGAAAAGTCTGATTCGGAATGGGAGGGGGAGTTGAAGTGCTGAGCCACCAGGAGATCAGGTTGGTTAATGCGAACTGAGCAGAGGTGTTGGGCGAAGCGATCGCCAAGCCTGCGCTTGGTCTCACCGATGTAGAGCAGTTAACACCTAGAACAGCGGATGCAATAGATGAGGTTGGAGGAGGTGCAGGTGAATCTCTGCCTCACTGGGAAAGATTGTTTGGGTCCTTGGATGGAGTCTAGGGGGGAGGTAAAGCGACAAGTGTAGCATTTGCTGCAGTTGCAAGGGAAAGTACCAGGGGAGGGGGTGGTTTGGGTGGGAAGGGACAAATTGACCAAGGAGTTACGGAGGGAGTGGTCTCTGCGGAAAGCCAAAAGGGGAGGAGATGGGAAGATGTGGCCAGTGGTGGGATCCCGTTGGAGGTGGCAAAAATGTTGGAAGATATCTGGTGTATGTGACGGCTGGTAGGGTGGAAGGTGAGGACAAGGGGGACTCTGCCCTTGTTACGAGTGGGGGGTGATGGGGAGTGAGAGTGGAGCTACGGGATATAGAGGAGACCCTCGTGATAGCCTCATTTATAGTCGAAGAGGAGAACCCCCGTTCCCTAAAGAATGAGGACATCTCTGATGCCTTGGTTTGGAACACCTCACCCTGGGTGCAGATGCAGCGTAGATGGAGGAATTAGGAGTAGGGGATAGATGGCTTACAGGAAGCAGGGTGGGAAGAAGTGTAGTCCAGATAGCCATGGGAGTCAGTGGGTTTGTAGCAGATGTTGGTCAGTAGTCTGTTACCTACAATGGAGATAGTGAGGTCTAGAAATGGTAGGGAGATGTCGGAAATGGTCCAGGTGTAATTGAGTCCCGGATGGAAGTTAGTGGTGAAATGGATGAAGTGAGTAAGTTCTGCATGGGTGCAGGCGGTGGCACCAATGCAGTCGTCGATATAGCGAAGGTACAGTTTGGGGATAGCGCCATGGTACGCCTTGAACAAGGATTGTTTGACGTACCCTACAAAGAGGCAGGCATAGCTAGGGCCCATGCACGCGCCCATAGCTACGCCTTGGATTTGGAGGAAATGGGAGGAGTCAAAAGAAAAGTTGTTGAGGGTAGGGACCAGCTCTGCTCGGCGGAGGAGAGTATCAGTAGACGGGTTTGGTTGGTTCTGCAGTCGAGGAAGAAACAGTGGGCTTTAAGACCCTCCTGGTGGGGGATAGAGGTGTAGAGTGACTGGACATCCATGGTGAAGATGAGGGAATGGGGGCCTGGAAAACAGAAGTCAAGGAGGAGACAAAGAGTGTGTGAGGTCTTGGACACAGGTAGGGAGGGATTTAGGGTGGGGCGGGAGGAATAGGATGGAGTCTAGGTACGTGGAAATAAGCTCGGTGGGACTTGTTAATAGGCGGAAACAATGGGTCTGTCAGAACAGTCAGGTTTGTGGATTTTGGGGAGAAGGTAAAATCGGGCCGTGCGGGGCTGGGGAACGATGAAGTTGGAGGCTTGAGAGGGCAGGGAGCCGGAAACGATGAAGCCAGTGATGATGTTTGAAATAACGGCCTGGTGCTCGTCTGTGGCGTCATGGTCCTAGGATAATTAGGAGGAGGTGTCTGAGAGTTGGCGCCTGGCCTCAGACCGGTAGAGGTCAGCGCGCCAGACTACCACGGCACCTCCCTTGTCGGCAGGTTTGATCACCCAGTCGGGATGTTGCCGAGTGAGTGGAGGGCTGTACGTTCGGGGGGGAGAGGTTAGAGTGAGAAAGGTGAGAGGAGAAGTTGAGGCGGTTGATGTCCCGCCAGCAGTTTAAAATAAAAAGGTGTAAAGCAGGTAGGAGGGGGAGTCCAAGAGGAGGGGGTACGTTGGAGACGGGAGAAGGGGTCATCACTGGGGGGCTATGACTCCTTCCCATGGAAGAACACTTGGATGCGGAGGCGATGGAAGAAGAACTCCACATCGTAGTGGATGCGGAACTCATTAAGGTAGGGAACAGGTGAAGCCTCTGCTGAGGACAGACCATTTTGTATCAGAGGGAGGGGGAGGTCAGGGGGGGTGGCGAACACACGGCAAGGATGGGGGTTGGGGCTGGAGGAAGGCAGGTGAGTGGACGGAGGCTGTGGCGATGTCTGGTGGAGGGGGGGGTGGTATGAGGACTATATTGTGGGTGGGGAGGAGCTGGGGTTGTACAGTACAAGGGGGAAGGGGAAGACCCAGTGGAACACCCACTGAGGTTCCCTGGGATCCAGCGCAGTCAGACCCCATGGTGTGAGAGTCTGCAGTGTGGAGACTTCAGTCCCGGTGCTGAGCCTGGGACCGGGGAAAGGCGACGGTTGTGGCCTGCTGGTGGGCGGTTGAGAGGCGCAGGTCGGTAGAGTCATTGGTGGAGTCCCGCGGGTAGTGGAGTCCAGGTCAGCAGGTGAAGCGTTGGAAGTCCCGGTCAGCGGATTGCTGGTGAGGTGGCGAGGGTCGGCGGGCACAGTGAGGTGATGAGGGTCGGCGGGCACAGTGAGGTGGTGAGGGTCGGCGGGCACAGTGAGGTGGCGAGGGTCGGTGGTGGCGAGGGTCAGCGGGCACAGTGAGGTGGCGAGGGTCGGCGGGCACAGTGAGGTGGCGAGGGTCGGCGGGCACAGTGAGGTGATGAGGGTCGGCGGGCACAGTGAGGCTCGACGTGGCGAGGGTCGGCGGGCACAGTGAGGCTCGACGTCATCGGTGGGTAGGTGAGGGTCGGCGGCAGCGGCCAGGAGGAGGTTGGCGACGGGGGTGTCTCGGGGCCTGGGCCTGAGGTCGGTCAGAGAGGCGGTGAGTGTTGGTGCTGCTCCTCGTGGCAAAGATGGCATCGCGGGACTGGGCCTGGTCGTGTTCGGGCAGGTGGCCCGAGCCAGTGTTGGGCAGTTGATTTTGGTGAGCATAAGGTTTGGCTGATGTCTCTAACAGTTTTATTCTTGTTTCAATCTCACAATGGCTTCTTTGACTTTCATTGGTACAACTTTGGTCCTCATGTTGATAAACAGCAATAAAAGTTTCCAAAGGTGATGGAAAGACTGGAGGGAAGATTAGGTGCTGGGAGCTCTTTTATACCTGCCTTACAGAGGAATTTAAAAACACCTGAGCAATTACAAACCTGTGACAATGTGTCCTAAACATTATGATGCCTTGAAATGGGGGGGGACAATGTAATTTCTACATGGTGAAACAAAAATGTATAAAAATGGCCTTTAATTAAATCTGACTGTGCACTTTAACCACATGTCATTTTTTTATATTACAAATCTCAAATTGTGGAGTACAGTGGCAAATAAATGATGTGTCTTTGTTCCAAACATTATGGTGTTATCCCAGTTTTGCATCCTACACGTTAAGGGTGATTTTACAGAAATCCATTAACCTGCAAGCTGCACGTCTTTGGGATGTGTGAGGAAACTGAAGCTCTTGAAGGAAACCCACACGGTCTTAGGGAGAATGTACAAAGTCCGTTCAGACCGTATCCATACTCGGGATCAAACCTGGGCCTTTGGTGCTGTCAAGCAATAACTCTGCCACTGTGCCGCCCAAATATTTTACACGCGTGTCACCTTTTTCCCCTTTGGCAGTCAGATCCCTTGATTGGTGTTTTGGGCGCTCGATTACGATCTATTTTAATTCTAATTTATTTTAAAATCATTTTTATAATTATATTTGGTTTACCTGATTGCTGTGGTTCAATGTAGAAGATATCTATCTGACTCGGAAGCCTGTAGGTTCAACATCGAACACAGATGTCTTCTAGGTCAACCTACAAGAGCAGTACAGTGTGTTGCAATGACATAATTGCCATGTTTTGGATGAAACAATAAATTGAGGCCCCATTTGCTCTCATGATGATGTATCACTATTTTGAATAAGATCGAGGAAGTTCTCACAGGTCCCCTGGCCAACATTTATGCTTTAGTAAACATATTAAACAGATTATTTGGGTCGTTCGCATCTCATTGTTTGTTGGAGCTTGATTAATTCAAGAGAACAACATTTTCAAGACCTTCAATGAAGGCTTTGAAAAGTACTTACTGTATTTCCCAGCGAAGAAGACGCTATTTTTTACCCTAAAATAAGGCCCGAAAATTTACCTGCTTCTTGGAGGCTAAAGGTTAGGTTGTTAGCCAAGAAAGCTAGACATCAAGAACAATTTTTCTGTACTGAGGAATAGCCAAGTCTATCTGCCATTACTGGCAGCTGATTTACATTCTCTGGCTACGTCCAGTTTGCTGATGGCGACATTTTACCAGGACTTGGGTCCTGTCCCCAGGGCGGGAAGACGGAGCAGCTTTCCGCTGGGGCAGCAGGGACAGTGGGCGTCCGCTGGAGAGGAGTTTGGCCGAGCAATGTCACTCTCGTCGCGACTACTCCACAGAACCTGCCACGCCTTCGACCCTGGAACTGTGAAGTGTGAAGCGGGTGTGAAAGGACATCGCCGCTGTGGGGGGTCCCTTTCCACAGAGTGTGGGGATTCTGGCTCGTGTCAGCACGGCCTGGTATGCACAAAGTAGCAAACTTGGCTGGGCTGGCAGGGGTAAATTTGCGGGGAGGGCAGGAGCAGTAGGAAGGAGTGGGGATCATGCCAGCAACTCACTCACTCAGTAGCTCTGGTGGCTGCGAGCCACCTCAGCACCTTCTGCCGGTCACCTCAACGCCGTCTCCAGCCACAGGCGCAACCGGTGGTGGTTGCGGTTGGCGAGTAGCTACTGGGCCGAAGGCTGGCCTCTCTCTTTTTTCAAATATAGCGATTCAAAATGGAGGTGCGTCTTCTTCGCGGCGAAATACGGTAATTAGTAGAGATATCAATTAGCACAGGAGTCAAAGATGTTACAGAAGTGTAAATTGTTATGTCTGTTTAAAAGTGTTGCTTTATAATAAAAATATTTGATTCATTTTTATTTGTAGCCTCGAACTGTTTAGTGAGAATCCTGTAGTAATTGATGTTTCCGTTTTGAATATTGCTGTTTAATAATTGCATGTGGATGAATGGTAAAACAAAATACATCAATAATATTTATAATTATATTCAAAGTACATACACCAACGTATATTTTTTGTTGAAATCCTGGCTCCTTGAAGTATGAACAGATTTCAGTTTAATGGGATCAAAGGATTGGTTGTGGTAGCATTTACGCAGATCAAAGTTTGAGATCAGGGCATATAACTTGACATTTGCTCCATTTGTCAAGCCACATCAGACACAGTTGCAGAGAGGCCCATAATGTTTGCTGTTTGAGTGACCACAATTGAGATGCCAGCTCGACTGGAATGACAGGCTAGCGATCCACGAGTGAGGGGATCAGAGATCCGTGCATCATGTTCAGAAGTAACTGAAGATAGCCATATGCCTGGGTTGTGTTCTGTGACCATTCCTGGTATCCCAGCTTACCTGTTGGAGTCTGCTGGTAGAATCTGTTGTGGTGCATTCCCTAAAGAAGGAACATTGGATTAATTAAAAGGATCATTGTAGCATGCTATATAGAGATGTGTTACAGACAGCATTACCCTGCGGGGAATCTGACAGGCCCTCCTGCCCCTGCTGCTGAGGGCTATTGATTTTAGCACCTTGTTAAGAGCTCAGCCCTCCACTGGCAGTCCTGCAGCAGTTCAGCGTTCACATCACCTCATGGATTGGTGTGGATTGAACCATTGTGGTGGTCTGTGAGGGCTTGTGTTGAATGGGCTGGACGATAATGTGGCAGCTCATGGTCCAGACGTGAAGCTTGGGGCAGCACCAGAGATTAGTATACAAACTTAAAGCACATGGCATTGGGGGTTCAGTATTGATGTGGATAGAGAACTGGCTGGCAAACAGGAAGCAAAGAGTAGGAGTAAACGGGTCCTTTTCACAATGGCAGGCAGTGACTAGTGGGGTACTGCAAGGCTCAGTACTGGGACCCCAGCTATTTACAATATATTAATGATCTGGATGAGGGAATTGAAGGCAATATCTCCAAGTTTGCGGATGACACTAAGCTGGGGGGCAGTGTTAGGTGTGAGGAGGATGCTAGGAGACTGCAAGGTGACTTGGATAGGCTGGGTGAGTGGGCAAATGTTTGGCAGATGCAGTTTAATGTGGATAAATGTGAGGTTATCCATTTTGGTGGCAAAAACGGGAAAGCAGATTATTATCTAAACGGTGGCCAATTGGGAAAGGGGGAGATGCAGCGAGACCTGGGTGTCATGGTACACCAGTCATTGAAGGTAGGCATGCAGGTGCAGCAGGCAGTAAAGAAAGCGAATGGCATGTTGGCTTTCATAGCAAGAGGATTTGAGTATAGGAGCAGGAAGGTTCTACTGCAGTTGTACAGGGTCTTGGTGAGACCACACCTGGAGTATTGCGTGCAGTTTTGGTCTCCAAATCTGAGGAAGGACATTATTGCCATAGAGTGAGTGCAGAGAAGGTTCACCAGACTGATTCCTGGGATGTCAGGACTGTCTTATGAAGAAAGACTGGATAGACTTGGTTTATACTCTCTAGAATTTAGGAGATTGAGAGGGGATCTTATAGAAACTTACAAAATTCTTAAGGGGGTTGGACAGGCTAGATGCAGGAAGATTGTTCCCGATGTTGGGGAAGTCCAGGACAAGGGGTCACAGCTTAAGGATAAGGGGGAAATCCTTTAAAACCGAGATGAGGAGAACTTTTTTCACACAGAGAGTGGTGAATCTCTGGAACTCTCTGCCACAGAGGGTAGTTGAGGCCAGTTCATTGGCTATATTTAAGAGGGAGTTAGATGTGGCCCTTGTGGCCAAGGGGATCAGCGGGTATGGAGAGAAGGCAGGTACGGGATACTGAGTTGGATGATCAGCCATGATCATATTAAATGGCGGTGCAGGCTCGAAGGGCCGAATGGCCTACTCCTGCACCTAATTTCTATGTTTTCTATGTTTCTATGAGCCAGTGCACTTTAAATGGACCCTGGGAGGTGGGAGTGTAAAGCAATCTGTTATCTTCTTGTCTCTTGGTTTGGTGGCACAGCACCCCCCAACCCTAAGAACTTGTCTTTGGATAATAGGCTCAATGTCTAACCATAATTGAGCTTGTTATCATGCAGAACTCTTCAGGCTGGGAGAGCTGTGTAGCTATACAGTGGGGCAGCCATCAGCTTCTATTAAATCTTAACAGGAGCTGCTCAGAGCGATTACAGGATCCAGTTGATTTGTCAACATGTGGAGTGGGTGATGTCAGCCCATAGCAATTGCCATACTTGCTGTGCTGCACAGCCCCCCCCCCCCCCCCCCCCCCCCAATCTTGACTCTGCTCATCCCAGCCCTCCTCACGTTGGGCCGCACCAACAGCCACTGTGCAGAGTCTCAGTTGTTCGGTTGCTGAATGATGTGCTAATTAAATCTACATTTTATTGGTCTGAGTACAGGTTAATGCCTATATTTTTGGCAATTCAATGCATAGTCTGAGCAATCATCTCTTTCAAAGTACAAAGGGGTTTGGACTCCTAGACTGAATGAACAAACGGGCGTTTAGACTCCTAGACTGAGTGCTAAACAGGTATCAGTCTACAGAACGATAGATCATGGAAAGTAATTGATGAAATGAATGGAACTAACTCATCAAGCCAGGACTCTCGCTTAACTTTTTTTCCCTGTTGCCATCCGGACAACCTTGGCAGCTTTTTAGGTTGCCAAATGACAGTTTAGGTGGTCATTTAAGATGGCTTGCATGACGCGTGCTCGGATGAAGTGTGTAGTTACCAGTTAGAATTATGCTCAATGAAGCATTCACATATTATTTCTGCTTCAAATAAAATCAGAAACTAACATATTCACCAATCAAGACATGATATATACCACAATGACATGCAGCAAAATTATAATACAGTATCTCAACTCTTTTTACACATTGCAATTAATGCAATTTTTATTATTTCTTTCCACTTCCAAACAAAAATGTGTTTGGATTATTCAGCGTATGATCAACCTGTGTCAATAATTCCTGGACCTTGATAACATATATGTTTAACCATGCACACTACAGATTGATGTAAGCATGTTTTCTGTGAAGGACCGAAAATTATCATGACATGGCCATAGCATAGCAATGTTACAAAATTTTGAGATTTAAAAAATCAAGTCTGTAATTTATCCCATCAGATAAAGCATAAAAAGAAGTTTAATTTGACACCTAATTAACTTTCATATCTAAAGTATTTAAAAAGTTATGGCCATTTTCATACTCGGAAATTAGCATCTTGTTCCCTATTGATTTTCTATGGACATTACAAAAAAGCTGTGATCGTGTGCTGTCAAAAGGCCATAACCTTCTTAAAAATTAAGAGAACTGAATGAAATTTTCAGTTATCGTAGATTGAACCATTCTGAAACAAATATAAAATAATCTTACTTGGATGACCTGAAATTAAAACATATAATTAATTAGTTACCCAAGTGTAGCTAATTTCAAACTTCAATTACTAGATCTAAACATCTATCCATTTCTTAATAAATGATTAACATTTTTAAATAGCCCAAGTGTCCAAATAATATTCATAAATAATTCACAATAAAACATGATTTTGAAATCCCATTTACATTAATTTATAGGCCAAATGGAAGGAATTTAGTGTTCAATTGCTGTAAATTAAAGTCCATTTTAAATCAGCTTTCTAGTGGGATCCTGTGAACGCGCTGGTTTAGAACATTCACATTGCGCTAGATTTGTGCGCTCAAATGCCCTGAAAAATACTGCGGGATATAAAGAGCCCAAAATTAGCTACTCGCAATATTAACATAGAAACATAGAAACATAGAAAATAGGTGCAGGAGCAGGGCATTCGGCCCTTCGAGCCTGCACCGCCATTCAATATGATCATGGCTAATTATCTAACTCAGTATCCTGTACCTGCCTTTTCTCCATACCCCCTGATCCCTTTAGCCACAAGGGCAACATCTAACTTATAACCATATAACATATAACCATATAACAATTTACAGCACAGAAACAGGCCATCTCGACCCTTCTAGTCCGTGCCGAACACATATTCTCCCCTAGTCCCATATACAGGTGCACAACCTTTTATCCGAAAGCCTTGGGACCAGACACTTCTCGGAATTCGGAATTTTTCGGATTTCCGAATGGAAGATTTTTAGCGTAGATTAGGTAGGTAGCGCGGGCGGCTTGAAAAGTCTGGAGCGGCTGCCTCCTCCCCGGAGACCGGGGAATCATTGTAAATCATTGCTTAAATGTTAGTCAGTTAGTTTGGAGGGATTTTATGTGGTGGTGGGGGGGATGAAGGGGGAAACTTTAATTCTTAGTCCCCTACCTGGTCGGAGAGGCGTGGAGTGGGCAATGCCTTACCGGGTCGCCGTGGAGTAAGCTCCGGAGCGCTGTTGCCGCCGACTCCCACCATCGCGGAGCTGGGGGCTGCGGGCGTCCGACCGCGCGCGGCGCCGGTTGTAGCTCCGACCCCGGCAACTCTACCCCTGGCTGCGAGGCGCAACAAATCCAGCACCGCCCGTGGCCGGACGCCAGCAGCCCCAGCTCCGCGATGTTGGGAGTCGGCGGCGTCGCAGCGCTGGGATACCAGCGGGGAGCGGGCAATGCCTTACCGGGTCGCCGTGCGGTAAGCTCCGGAGCGCTGTGGCCGCCGACACACAACATCACGGAGCTGGGGCTGCGGGCGTCCGGCCACGGGCCGCGCTGGATTTGGAGCGCCTCGCAGCCAGGGGTAGAGTTGCCAGGGTCGGAGCTACAACCGGCGCCGCCCGCGTCGAACGCCCGTAGCACCCAGCTTCGCGATGTTGGGAGTCGGCGGCCACAGCGCTCTGGAGCTTACTGCATGGCGACCTGGTAAGGCATTGCCCGTCCCCGCCTCTCCGACCAGGTAGGGGACGAAGAATTAAAGTTTCCCCCTTCACCCCCCCCCCCCCCTTCACATAAAAGCCCTCCAAACTAACTGACTAACATTTAAGCAATGATTTACAGATGTTTAAGTGTCTCCCCGGTCTCCGGGGAGGAGGCAGCCGCTACAGTAGTACAGACCTGGGTTGACCGTGGGTCGTTTCGGGTCAAGTTTGGCACCAAACGCGAGCTTTGGTGTGCAGACGACATCCTGGAAAAAATGTCTGGTTTTCGGAGCTTTTCGGTTTCCGGAACTCCGGATAAAAGGTTGTGCACCTGTACCTGCGCTCAGACCATAACCTTCCATTCCCTTCCCGTCCATATAACTATCCAATTTATTTTTAAATTATAAAAACGAACCTGCCTCCACCACCTTCACTGGAAGCTCATTCCACACAGCCACCACTCTCTGAGTAAAGAAGTTCCCCCTCATGTTACCCCTAAACTTCAGTCCCTTAATTCTCAAGTCATGTCCCCTTGTTTGAATCTTCCCTACTCTCATTCCCTACTCTCAGTGGGAAAAGCTTTTCCACGTCAACTCTGTCTATCCCTCTCATCATTTTAAAAACCTCTATCAAGTCCCCCCTTAACCTTCTGCGCTCCAAAGAATAAAGACCTAACTTGTTCAACCTTTCTCTGTAACTTAGTTGCTGAAACCCAGGCAACATTCTAGTAAATCTCCTCTGTACTCTCTCTATTTTGTTGACATTCTTCCTATAATTAGGCAACCAAAATTGTACACCATACTCCAGCATTGGACTCACCAATGCCTTGTACAATTTTAACATTACATCCCAAATTCTATACTCAATGCTCTGATTTATAAAGGCCAGCACACCAAAAGCTTTCTTTACCACCCTATCTACATGAGATTCCACTTTCAGGGAACTGTGCACAGTTATTCCCAGATCCCGCTGTTCGCCTACATTCTTCAATTCCCTACCATTTACCATGTACGTCCTATTTTGATTTGTCCTGCCAAGATGTAGCACCTCACACTTATCAGCATTTAACTCCATCTGCCATCTTTCAGCCCACTCTTCCAACTGGCATAAATCTCTCTGTAGACTTTGAAACTCTACTTCATTACCTGCAACCCCACCTATCTTAGTATCATCTGCATACTTACTAATCCAATTTACCACACCATCATCCAGATCATTGATGTACATGACAAACAACAGTGGACCCAACACAGATCTCTGTGGCACACCCCACTCGTCACTGGCCTCCAACCTGACAAACAACCATCCACCATTACTCTCTGGCATCTCCCATTCAGCCACTGTTGAATCCATCTTGCTACTCCACCATTAATACCCAACCATTGAACCTTCTTAACCAACCTTCCATGAGGAACCTTGTCAAAGGCCTTACTGAAGTCCATATACACAACATCCACTGCGTTACCCTCATCAATTTCCCGTGTAACATCTTCAAAAAATTCAAGAAGATTAGTTAAAAAGACCTTCCAGGCACAAATCCATGTTGACTGTTCCTAATCAGACCCTGTTTATCCAGATGCTTATATATATTATCTCTAAGTATTCTTTCCATTAATTTGCCCACCACTGACGTCAAACTAACAGGTCTATAATTGCTAGGTTTACTCTAAGACCCCTTTTTAAACAATGGAACAACATGTGCAGTACGCCAATCCCCCGGCACTATTCCCGTTTCTAATGACACTTGAAATATTTCTGCCATAGCCCCTGCTATTTCTACACTAACTTCCCTCAATGTCCTAGGGAATATCCTGTCCGGACCTGGAGACTTATCCACTTTTATATTTCTCAAAAGTGTCAGTACTTCCTCTTCTTTGAATCTCATAGTTTCCATAGCTACTCTACTTGTTTCCCTTACCTCACATAATTCAATATCCTTCTCCTTGGTGAATACCAAAGAAAAGAAACTGTTCAATATCTCCCCCATCTCTTAAACCTTGTATAAAGGGTTCTTAAGAAGCCCTTTTTAATGTAAAAATTAGCTACATACCTTCTGTATACAGCTCCATGCGGCCATGTGGTTGCGTGAGGTTGCGGGTTTAGAGATTGATTTTTAAACTATTATAACTATTATACAAGGCCATAAAAACTAATAATACCTTTTGCGACGGGGTCTTTCAGCGATTTTTCGTTAATGATTTACTAGGCTGAACATCTTCGATTGGAATAGCCTAGTGAAAATCGCGTTTTAAACCTGCCCCCCTCTAAACGGCGCCAAAATCGCGCACACCCGCAGCGACAGATTTTCAGCGACGCTTCAGGTACGCTTTGCAACATACCTACATAGCATGGGCCGTTATTGCTATTGGTACAGAAACACCCCCGCTTCCCACATAATTTATCCACAACAAAATATACAGGTTGCAAAGAATTTTCTAAAGGCATTTTATGATAATAGCTGTTAAAACTTACTATACCCATCTGACAGGTTAAACATTGCACTAACGTTCAAGAAGATGGCCAAAGGACATAAATGCAGCAAATGTTCTTTTGGTAATATATTTAAAGGTGTCAAGACGCCACATTAACAGACATTCAGATTAGATGTATGTGTTGTGAACAGCAATGAAGATACCCAGATTGTAAGCAACAATTAAAAAAAAAATTGTTGATAAACGCTGTTTCCATCATTCCCACCGGAATTAACGTTAAAATTTCCACTGAAATATATCCTGACCAAATCTGTGATGTATATGACTGACTATAGAAGTAAAACCTGGATAAATCCAACATATAGTTGTGAATGTTGCCATTAAAATTAATTCTGTAATAACGTGTCAAAGGTAGCAGTGACAATCGAACGCTGCGGTTTTAATGTTTCACGTGTTCACAATTTAATTAATCCATCTTTATGGATTAAAACAAATAATAACATTGGGAATTAAAACATTTTATTGCATTCCATTATCAAACATAGTCAATGTTAACTCTGAAGACATTTCCAGCACAATAGGGTCGGGAGGGTGTGTGAATCAGTGCAGGATGGATAGATGGTGGTGGTGGTGGTGGGGGCTTGAGAAGGCAATCGGTGCGGATTGGATGGATTGAGGCAGGGGAATTAGTGCGTGTTGGTTGGAATAGGTAAAATTGTGAGGGGAGAGCGCGGGGGATGAAAGTGGGTTGAATGGGAGGGATCTGTGCAGGATGGATGGGGGGGAGCAGTGCTGGATGAAGGGGAGGAGCAGTGCAGGATGAATTGGGGGATTAGGATTGATGGGGAGTGGCAGGAGAATCAATGCGACGTGGATAGGGAGATCAGTGCAGGATGAATGGGGGGGGGGGGGGAGTAGATGAGGAGGGGAGCACAGGGGATGTCAGTGAGGACTGAATAGAGACAGGAATGGGGATCAGTGCAGGATGGAGAGGAGGGGGGTCTCAGGATAAGGGGAGTGGAGGTGGCCGTACAAGAGAGAGAGAGAGAGAGAGGAAGAGAGAGAGAGGGGCAGAGGAGGTGTGAAGGAAGGCCAGTGCTCTTTGGATAACACCGGCATCATCGCTGCCTTGGGCGTCCCTGTCGGGCACGGAAATCGCTATCAAAATATGGAGGGGTCGGGGGACAGGATACCATGGCGGCCGCGCGCGCATGCGCACACTCACACGCACATGCGAGGATTCAGAGGCCCTGTGAATGGTAATTTCAGCTCAATCCAGCGCTAAATGCAGCTCAACTCTGCCTGTTTCGCCTACAGCCCTGTCTCAATCCAGACAGGGACAGACAGAGTTGAGCTGGGTTTAGCGCTGCTTCTCTGCTGGGCACCACACCCGTCTGACTCCCGACGCCTCTGGCCACCCTCGGGCGTGGGGAGCCTCTCGGGTGGGGACGGGGATGGCCAAATGGCGGTTCGGCAGCAATTGCAACGCCGGAGACCGGGATCAATCCTGGCTGCGGTGCAGGGCTGCCGAGTGTTTTGGCACGTCTCCCTCCTCCAATCACCGCGCTCTATCCTCAGTTCCCCTCCCCACTTCCGCCTCTGACCGACACCTCCCTCCTCCAAGGGTTTGTTTTGAAAGCGCCGTTGGCAGAGTGGCAGCAGCGGCCGTTATCCGGGCGGGCGGGGAGCGGGAGGAGGAGGAGATGGAGCCGTCACCGCCGCTGTGTGGGGCCCATCATTCGCCCCGGCCCTCCGTCACGCCACACTTACCATCTTTCCCGCAGCCGTCGCCGACACAAAACGTCACGTTCCTTTTCTCCAGAGATTCTGCTGGACCCGCAGAGTTACTCCAGTTTTTTGTGTCTATCTTCTGTATAAACCAAGTTGCCAAGCCGGGCAAAATGACTCGCCGTTTAGGTTGCCCGGCGGTACTTTGAGTGGTCAGTGGCACCTGGGCAACCGCTAATTTCGAGCCCTATGAGCGTTGTTCAAACAGAAGTTGAAAATGTACTGGGTTGCACAGTGCACAGCTGGTAGAGCTGCTGCCTCGTGCCACCAGAGACCTGGGTTCAGTCCTCAGGTGCTGTCTGTGTGAAATGTGCACGTTTCCAGCTGTTTGGGTTTCCTCTGGGTGCTCCAGTTTCCTCCCACATCTCAAAGCTTGTAGGTTGATTAAAAAATCACACGTGGTAAAGTGCACATGGTCAGATTTTATTAAAGGCAATTTTTACACATTTTGGTTTCACCATGTAGAAATTACAGCTGTGTTTATACATAGCCTCCCACTCCCCCTTTCAGGGCACCATAATGTTTGCGACACATGGCTTCACAGGTGTTTGTCATTCCTCATGTGTGTTTAAATGCCTCCTTAGTACAGGTATAAAGAGCTTGTCCCACTTAGGCTATTGTCGACTAGGCCACCTTTTTTTCGGCCACCTGCTATGACTAGGACTATGACAGTCGCCTAAAATTTTCCTAAATGGGACAGGCCCTTAAAGGAGCTTTCAGCATCTAGTCTTTCCTCCAGTCTTTCCATCACCTTTGGAAACTGCCCAAGACCCAAAGCATACTACCTCATCTGTGAAACACAGTGGTGGGGGTGTTATGGCCTGGGCATGTATGGCTGCTGAAGGTGCCGGCTCACTTATTTTCATAGATGATAAAACTGCTGATGGAAATAGCTAAATAAATTCTGAAGTGCATAGACACATCCTATCTGCTCAAATTTAAACAAATGCCGGCGGTTCATTCTACAGCAAGACAATAATCCCAAACATACTGTTAAAGCAACAAAGGAGTTTTTCAAAGCCAAAAATGGGTCAATTCTTGAGTGACCAATCACTCGATCTGAACCCAATGAGCAGTCCTTTTATATGCTGAAGAGAAAACTGAAGGGGACTAGCCCCCAAAACGAGCATAAGCTGAAGATGGCTGTAATATAGACCTGGCAGAGCATCACCAGAGAAGACACCCAGCAACTGGTGATGTCCATTAATCGCAGATTTCAAGCAGTCATTGCATGCAAAGGATATGCAACAAATTACTAAACATGGCTACTTTCATTTACATGACTCTGCTGTGTCCCAAACATTGTGGTCCACTGAAATGAGGGGGACAATGTATAAACACTGCTGTAATTTCTACATGGTGAAACAAAAATGTATAAAAAGGGCCTTTATTAAAATCTGACAATGTCCACTTTAAACACATGTGATTTTTTATGGGAAAGGCACTTTTCTTTCATTTCAAGAGTTACAACGGAATCATGGACTGCACTCAAATAATTTCTTCAGATATCTACAAATTAGAGATTATGTTAAATTTAATACACAAGTCTACGGGACTAGGGAACCAGAAATCCTTGATGAATGTTTGAACAAGCACCCTAACACTGAAGAATTAATAGCTTATATTTATAACACCCTCCTAAACAACGAGGTACCACCGATGGAACCATATAGACACACATGGGAAAATGAATTAGGTCATCCTATAACGAAAGATATTTGGGACGAATGTTTACAACATATACATCAATGTTCGTTAAATGCCAGACATGCTTTAATACAATTTAAAGTCTTACATAGATTACACTATAAAATAAAACTAAATAGAATCTTCCCACAAATCTCTCCTATTTGTGATAAATGTCTACATCTTGAGGCTAATTGAACACATACGTTTGCAAATTGTATAAAAATTAAACATTTCTGGACTGATATTTTTGAAATAATTTCAGAAGTTATTAATATAAAACTGGGTCCAAACTCAAAATTAATAATACTTGGAATATCAGAACAAAGTTTAACACTCACAACAAGCCAAAGAAATTTCCTCGACTACAGTATAATAACCGGGAAAAATTAATATTAAAATTTTGGAAACGCCCCACAATTAAATTACAATTAAAATGTGGATTGTGGAAATGTCGGAGACCCTATATCTAGAAAGAATTAGACTTGTCTTAATGGACAAACAAGAACTTTTTGATAAAATATGGGCTCCATTCATTAATTATCTGACGGGATAGATTGGCCCAGCACGAAAACCCAACTGAAACTTGAACTCGGGATTAGATGAAAAGTCATAGTTTATAATCTACGAACCTATCTCCAAAGACGTATTATAAATAATCCAATCCACCTTTTCTGTTTTTTTGATATTTGTAACTCTTTATTCTCTCTTTCTCTCTTTTTCTATATAAAAAAAAACTAGAAGCAGAAGTAATCGACAAATGAAAATTTTAATAATGTATGACTGATGTATATGAAAAGTTTTTTTACTATAATATGTAACTATACTTTATAATATGTCTACTAATAAAAATATTATTAAAAAAAAAAAAAATTCAATTCAATTACCCTTTACTGTCATTCAAACAAGCAAGGTTTGAACAAAATTTAATTCCTGCAGTCATAACAGCAAAAAAAGACCAAAACATACAATTAATTCCACATAAACATCCATCACAGGGAATCTCCAAACACCTCCTCATCGTGATGGATGGCAAAAGTCTTATCTCTTCCCTGTCATTTGTTCTTCTCCCGCGGTCAAGCAGCCAGGCTGTACCGTCGAGGCGGCCGGGGCGCCCGATGATAAAGCCCCCAACGGGCAATGGTAATTCCCGCGACCGTGAAGCCGTGCCGGGCGATGTAGGTCCCTGCTCCGGGCTGATTCAAACCCTCGATTCGGGCAGGAGAAGTTGCCATTGCGGGAGCTCCTAAAATCGGTCTCCCACCAGGGACCTGCGATCTCCCAACTCCATCGTCCGCAGTTCCCGCGGCCGAAGTTCCTAAGCTCCGAAGTCGGGTCGCAGCGGCAGCCGCAGCCACAACCGCAGCACTGCCACAGCTCCGAAGGGGGGGAGGGTGATGGGGGTGATTGCAGATCTCCAGGGTTCAAAGGCTGGCCAGGTTGAAAGAGAAAGTTCACCTCCTGGACTTTAGGGCAACATGAATCCTCTCCAAAGACAAAGTGTAGGAAGCTGTGAATACATGTGGGAAGAACTCATTATGTATCCCTTTGGGATTATTTAATCTCAAAATGAATTGGCTGTTCTCTCTGCTTGTATCATGATGTGTGCTGCCCATTTTCCCTAACAACCAACAACACTCAACACCCCTCCTCCGCAACACCGAGAAACCAGTAGAAGAGTGAGAACACACTGCATGTTGTGCTTTATACCACTGGCTAATGGCCAGCTCTGATATTAGAATGACAAAAGTCAGAGGAGTGCGCTGTCCATTAGTGGTCAGCTGCAGTCAGGCAAGAGGCTATTATACCAATTAGCCAGAGGAAATACGCACACAACTACTGCCCCAGAGGATCCTTGAGGACTGCCAGAGGGAAGCATTTATGATATGATTGATATGTTTATCCCGAATGCCTGACAGAAAGCAAGGAACCTTGAGGAAACCATTTCCAGCCTCTTGTTCGAGAACAATCATCTCCACTCTGGAGATGCCATTCACTATTGCATCAGTGTCCACAGACAGTTTCTTTTGCCAATGGGGCCATATTTCAGCTGCCAGGGAGACAATTTAAAGCCTTCTCAAGCTGACCTTGTTAGTCTTTTCACAACTTAACGAAGTTGGTGACCTGCGAGTTGCTATGAGTGTGTCTGGCATTTGAGGCCCTCCTTCCAAACCTGGTACCCAGTGGACCAAAGAGCCCTTTTCATTGCTTCTATATTTCTGACTCTAATCAGTGTGATCATCATTGTGAAGCACCTATTGTATTTAGTTTTCAAATATTGATGAGACAACATGCATATCACATGGCTATCTGGCTATCTGGACTACACTTCTTCCCACCCTACTTCCTGGACTCCTACTCCCAATTCCTTCGTCTACGTTGCATCTGCTCCCAGGATGAGGCGCTCCACACCAGGGCATCTGAAATGTCCTCATTCTTCAGGGAACAGGGGTTCCCCTCCTCCACCATAGATGAGGCTCGCACCAGGGTCTCTTCCATACCCTGCAACACTGCTCTCTCTCCCCATCCCCGCACTCGCAACAAGGGCAGAGTCCACCTAGTCCTCACCTTTCACCCCACCAGCCATCACATAAAACAAGTAATCCTTCGTCAGTTTCGCCACCTCCAATGTGACCCACCACTCGCCACATCTTCCCATCTCCCCCCATGTCTGCCTTCCGCAAAGACCGCTCCCTCCGTAACTCCCTTGTCAATTCTTCCCTTCCCTCCCGTACCACCTACTCCCCGGGCACTTTCCGTTGCAACCGCAAGAGATGCAACACCTGTCCCTTTACCTCCCCTATCGACTCCATTCAAGGGCCCAAGCAGTCGTTCCAGGTGCGACAGAGGTTCACCTGTATCTCCTCCAACCTCATCTGTTGCATCCGCTGCTCTAGATGTCAGCTGATCTACATCGGTGAAACTAAGCGGAGGCTGGGCGATCGTTTCGCTGAACACCTCCGCTCGGTCCGCAAGAATCTACCTGACCTCCTGGTGGCTCAGCACTTCAACTCCCCCTCCCATTCCCCGTCTGACCTCTCTGTCCTGGGTCTCCTCCATGGCCAGAGTGAGCAACACCGGAAATTGGAGGAACAGCACCTCATATTCCGCTTGAGGAGTCTGCATCCTGCAGGCATGAACATTGAATTCTCCCAATTTTGTTAGCCCTTGCTGTCTCCTCCCCTTCCTCAGCCCTTGGGCTCCTCCTCCTTTTTTCTCTCTTCTCCCCGCCACCCCCCCATCAGTCTGAAGAAAGGTTTCGGCCCGAAACGTTGCCTATTTCCTTCGCTCCATGGATGCTGCTGCACCCGCTGAGTTTCTCCAGCATTTTTTTGTGTACCATGCATATTTGTGATCTCGGAGAAGTCTTCAGATTGAGCATTCAGCCTCAGATGTTCTGCGGGGACTAGAGATTTCATTATGCAAGGCTCTATAAATCTTGCAGCTGCAGAGCAAGCAATAATGTGACAACCTGATTAGGTTGTGACTGTCCATTGAGGGGTCTGCAAATGTTTGCCAGTGCTAAAATGGCTCCAGATTAGGATTGGCATTAGGAGGTGCATGGCTGATTTTCCAGGATGGCGTAATTTCATCTAGAAACAATATCCACCATTCCCACGAGCCACTCCCGGAATGGTTGACTTTCAACTGCACAGCAAATGAAAAAATGCTAAACATTTAGATTCGTAGGCAATTAGAGATGTCCATCCAAGGAACAGGTAAATATGGCGAAAAGCCAAGCTAGGAGAACCCTGGAGAATGTCACTTGTCACATCTGCTAATCAGAGTTCCTTGCCTTCATCCAAACACTGACAATTCTCTTCAATGCATTGAGAAGCTTTCCTCCAGCTCAAGGAGCTGATGAATAAATTGTCAGTTCTGATATCCGGGCAGATTGATCTGCCAGTTTTCAATATAGTCACATCAAAGCTTAGTTACTCTTTTTTATGTAGTTGTAACTACTTTCAAAAGTAATTAAAATCATTATGTTTCAAAAAAGTTTCTCCCTTTCCCAAAGACAGTGAGCTGGTAAAGAGTTTTAACCCCTGATTTTTTTAGTTGGGGCATAAAAATGCTCATAAAAGCAAGAGCTCTGGTTAAAACACTTGATAGCTTCATCAGTGACCAACAGTTGAGTCCCAATACTGAAGAGAGATAGTGATTCAACAAAAATGCTTACATTAAAGACAATTAATTCCTTTGCCAGACCTCCAGTCTTTCCATTTTCCACCATGCATGTTTTAACTATAATGTTTACTTCAACAAATGTTTTTAATCTCAAACATTTTAAATCAAGCCAGTATGGTCTTTCAGGAGACACAAAAGACTGATGAGAATGATTTAAAGAAAGTGAGAGGAATCTAAAGAAAAGGTGTTATCTATGAGAGCAAGTTTTGCCAAGCAGAGGAGAATTAGTTAAGGGAAACTGGTTGAAAGAAGAACCGAGGGCCCCGAGACATTCCTGATGGGGAATGGTTGTAAAGTGACTGGAAATCCATAGTAAAGATGAGACGATGGGACCTACCACCAACAAGAACATAGATTTTTGATTGGTTCGGGTGTTAGGGGTTATGGGGAGAAGGCAGGGAATGGGGTAAGGAAGGAGCGATGGATCAGCCATGATTGAATGGCGGAGGAGACTTGATGGGCCGAATGGCCTAATTCTGTTCCTATCACTTATGACCTCATGACTAAGTAATTGGTAGTTCTTGGAGAACGCGTGAGCTGTCTGAGAAGTAGAAGGAAAGAGACTGTGCAAGCCGGGGATCAAGACAGATTCATGGTATTTGGAAATTAGTTTGGTGGGGCAATAACAGGCAGAAATTGTAGGTCTGTCAGTGCAGTCATATGTGTGGATTTTGCGTTAGAGATGTAGTGTACAATCAGTCCTCAGCAGAGGCTTTACCTTTGTACCACTACGCCTGCATCCCAACGAGTGTTATGCTCTTCTGGATTCCCCCCCCCCCCTGTTACGGGGTCCTTTCTGCCCTTTTCCACATCTCCAACATTCCTCCCCCTCATGGACTTACCCTGCTGGCCTTCTACCCTCTCTGGACTGTTTTATTTCCAACTGCTGGTGCAACATCAGCCATCTTGTTTTCTCCACTCCTCTTTCCCTCTCCAATCTCGCCCCCTCTGAATGCACAGCTCACACGACAGCAATCCCGGCACTTTGTAACCAACCTAAACCGGCACGTTTGTGCAGAGTTGCTGCCTCAGCGCCAGAGACTTGGGTTCAATCTGTCTATGGGTGCTGTCTGTACAGCGTTTGTACTTTTTCCCTGTGACCGTGTGGAGTTTCCTTGGGTGCCCCGATTTCCTCCCACAATCCAAGGAAGGGCAGGTTTGTAAGTTAATTGGCATGTGTGAAATTTCCCGAGTGTGTAGGATAGAGATAATGTTATGGGTGATCGTTGGTCGGTGCTGCGTTTGCGGACTGAAGGTCCTGTTTCCACACTGTATCTCCAAACTAAACTAAACCCTTTCTCTAACTAATAAACCTTTATTCACATTATCCAATAATCAGAGCATTTTAAGAGCCATACTGCACAACCAATGCTGCATTTTTTCTGGCTTATTTCATGTTATCTTTATTATTTTCCAATAAGTGGAGCCTCAATCTTTAATGGAAGCACTCTGTGCCCCAGTGGGGTTGGAGAGATTTATCTGTTGGGCTGGATGTGCACATGGATTATGTGTTATACATCTTTCCAGGAATATTTGTCAGTGGTGGTTCAGTCTTCTGGAGCATGTTAGTGAGCCATTAGGACACTCTGAGAGTTTAATGTTTTTATTTAACCGTTATAATTAGAGATCATGTAATCAAGTAAATATTTATATTTATATCTAGCTTGGTGGGGTTGGAGCCCTTGTCTCTGGATTATTAGTCCAAGATTTTTGATTACTAGTTCTCCAGTTAAAAGCACATCTGATCCCAAATTGATTTGTAGCCTGCTGTGCCTAAGATCAGGTCTCTGAAGAGTTTAGCTGCTGTGGCATGCATGCACTTGCACAGTAGACGAACTCACAGATATTTATTTAAACATTTACTCGACTAGGGAATGGAATGCAATTTGAACCTTTGCATTGCCCACTAGTTATAAAATATGGCTGATAATTGGGCTGATGTTAAGGCATGCTGTTCTTGGGCATTGTCTATCAGTGCAATTGGTTTTGAACAGTTAATGAGTTTGACATTGAGTAATTGGAGTTTAACATACCCTGTTGGAACAGCATGATTTATGCCTGCAGCAACAGTTTGTGACTCCACCTTGACTGATAGTAAGCTCCCTCGCGTGGCCTGATTTGGCAGCTCCTCCAGGCTGCTCCCCTGCTGATGCGCTGAGCGCTCACTTCAGCCTTTAAAGAATGGTGTGCTGGAGCATGCAACTCTTTGTAACTGCTTTTAAGGAAGACTTAATAGTAAGGCTCTTTGTTGGTTTGGTTTCAAATTGGACATGTAAAATTCCAGATGTACTATGAAACCTCCTGCAGGTCAGTCTATTAGATATTACTTTCAAAAGACAGTATAATTGCATTACAAGCTGTTCACCAACATTTTCCAGTTCTACATTAGAAGTATCTTACATGAGAACTATACTATTTCTTTCAAAATCTGAATTTAGTGCTTCGTGCAAGACCATATAGGACACAAAATTGAACGATTGTATGAGTCAGTTATAGATTCCTTTATAGTCTCTGCTGAAAGTTCTGGATATACTTAGTCAAGTCTTTGAAGAGTAAAATGTTCCTGCCAGTGACACTTTTGTGACTTGATCAAGGAATTCCGGTTCCCTGGAGTAGATTAGATGGCTGCAACTTAATTTGTGAGAATATTATATCTTGCTTTGCAGCTCCACTAATCATATCTATCTACATATTAAAACTGTGTGTGTGTGTGTGGGTGTACAGCATTTTGCATTTGAAATGTATCTCCTCGAAAACCAGACGCAAAAACGTGGAGATTTTTAAAATTTCGGTAGGGATTTAACTTACGATTGCATAAATGCATTCCTCTCTAAATTCGGCCAATTATTTCCCCAGATTTTGAATACAAATTTTCACAAAACTCACTTTAAAAAACCTAATTGGCGCTTGCTAGCTGCTACGCCCCCCCCCCCCCCCCCCCCCCCACCTCCCCCCCCCCCCCCCCCCCCCCCCCCCACCCCCTCCCCCCCCCCCCCCCCCCCCCCCCCCCCCCCCCCACCCCCCCCCCCCCCCCCCCCCCCCCCCCCCCCCCCCCCCCCCCCCCCCCCCCCCCGCCCCCCCCCCCACCCCCCCCCCCCCCCCCCCCCCCCCCCCTCCCCCCCCCCCACCCCCCCCCCACCCCCCCCCCCCCCCCCCCCCCCCCCCACCCACCCCCCCCCCCCCACCCCGCCCGCCGCTGTGGATTAAAGGCGCAGAAAGATCGAGAAAGTTCTGCACAACAAATATTCTACAGCTCCGTTCCGCTATAGGATCTTTCATCTGCAGATCTCGGATCAGCGGGGCCTCTCCCGCTGAACCTTTTCCTCACTGCCAGCGCAGCTTGTGAAGCCCTGCCCCTCCCAGCTGTGGGTTTCCAGAGAGTCAGAAGCCCGTGCA
Organism: Leucoraja erinaceus; assembly: GCF_028641065.1. Classification (NCBI taxonomy): domain Eukaryota; kingdom Metazoa; phylum Chordata; class Chondrichthyes; order Rajiformes; family Rajidae; genus Leucoraja; species Leucoraja erinaceus. The sequence continues at coordinate 83,161,803 of NC_073380.1, read as the reverse complement.
AACGCGTCTTGCCTTCGCGGCTTTAAATGGCTGTTGTCAGCTGGCAGTTATCAACGGCTGTTGATACCGCTATAGGATCTTTGCTCTCTACCCGTCACAGGGGACGATCGTCTGTCCCCCACCCCCCGGCTCGGCCCGGCTGTCAGACTGGCGGAAGCCACGATCGGCTGGTGCTCCCACTGTGTTTCACCGTTCTCAGATCGCTACATGCCTCGCTCGGGCTGTCGCCCCGCCACTCTCCTCTCTCTCTCTCTCCCCCCCCCCTCTCTCCCCTTCTCCTCTCTCTCCCTATTCTTCCCTTCCCTCTCCTCTCCTCTCTTTCTTCTCCCCCTCTCTCTCCCTCCCCCCTCTCTCTCCCTCCCTCTCACTCTCCCCCAGCTCCCTCCCTCTCTCTCTCCCCCCCTCTCTCTATCTCACCCCTCTCTCTCTCTCCCTCCCTCTCTCCTCTCTCCCCCCCCTCCCTCTCTCTCTCCTCCCCCTCTCTCTCTCCCCCCCCCTCTCTCACTCTCCCCTCCCCCTTCCTCTCCCCTAACCCACTGCCCTCCCCCCACCCTCCCTCACCCTAAACCCCCTTCCCCCCTCCACCCCTCCCCTACCCCCTCCACCCCCCCTCCACCCCCTTCCCTACCCCCTTCCCTCCACCCCCCCCCTCCCTTCCCCCCCACCTCTCCCCCTTCCTTCACCATCCCCTCTCCCTCTTCCCTTCCCCCCCTCTCAATCCCCCTTTGCCGTCTCTCTCTCTCCTCCCATCTCTCTCTCTCTCTCCTCCCATCTCTCCCTCTCTCTCTCTCCACCCCCCTCTCTCTCTCTCTCTCTGTCTCCTCTCCCTCTCTCTCTCTGCCTCTCCCCATTCTCGCTCTGCCCTCACTCTCTACCCCCCCCCCCCCCCCCTCTTGAGTGCGCCTGTGAGTTGGGGGCCTTTGCGTCAGTGGATAGGGCGGTTATGGGGTAAAAGGAGCAAAGTAATAATATTAATATAATATCAAGGGGGGTAGTTAGCGTTTGTGCGTGTGTGTGAGATGCCGCATGCCGCCCCCCCCCCCCCGTAACTACACGTTGGGGGAACAGACTTGGTCTAGTATCTTATTAAGAAAGATTGCAGGTATGGCAAAGTTCTTCCGTACACAGAGCTTGAAATTAAAGGAGCAAGATTCATTGAAATGAAAAATGGGTCTGTTTCATATGGTTGTCGTAGCATTTAACCTGAAGTTTTGCTTCTTGTGGCCTGAAGATTCTTTTGTGACTCAGAGTACAGTGATTTTCCTTAAACTAAGCCTGTGCAGAATGACACAGAGGTTAGAGTCTTAGAGCCTACATGATGGGTCAAATGGCCGCTTCTCTCATGAGGAAACAAAAATGCTTGCTTTGCACTTTATCTTTTGTCAGTTTCAATCTATGAATGAAGAAAATTGTCCTTATTCTGTTTCCTCTCTGGAGCTTTCACCTATTCTATGAGGGGGGACCAGAATTTTATATACTATTCAAAATGATAGTGCCTGAATTTTTAGGTGCTGAGCTGCGATATTTCTTTGAACTGTCTTCTGGCACTTCCTAGATTGGTAATAATAACCTCGCTGTCACTGTTGTCACTATGTCTGTTTTAAACCTTCCATCATCATCATCATTTCAACTTTTTGACGAATGGGTGTTAGTTTGCATTTACAAAAATGAATTGCCTCTTCACTTACAACACGTTAAAATCCACATACCGTGTTTATGCAATTTCTACTGTCACTCTTAATGATCTTATTTGGGTAGTCAGTAAATTTGTCAGACATCAACACATGCTTTAAATATTTAGTTCCTTTACATAGGTGAAAAATACATTTTGGTGACTGGTTTGTCAGCTGGAATCCTCCTCTGCACACCATAATTCTAATTTTGAAGTTTTGGCAAGTGTTTTCCTTCATTCCTGGGATGTCAGGACTTTCATATGTAGAATGACTGGATAGACACGGCTTGTACTCGCTAGAATTTAGAAGATTGAGGGGGGATCTTATAGAAACTTACAAAATTCTTCAGGGGTTGGACAGGCTAAATGCAGGAAGATTGTTCCCGATGTTGGGGAAGTCCAGGACAAGAGGTCACAGTTTAAGGATAAAGGTGAAATCTTTTAGGACCGAGATGAGAAAAGCATTTTTTCACACAGAGAGTGGTGAATCTGTGGAATTCTCTGCCACAGAAGGTAGTTGAGGCCAGTTAATTGGCTATATTTAAGAGGGAGTTAGATGTGGCCCTTGTGGCTAAAGGGATCAGGGGGTATGGAGAGAGGGCAGGTACAGGATACTGAGTTGGATGATCAGCCATGATCATATTGAATGGCGGTGCAGGCTCGAAGGGCCGAATGGCCTACTCCTGCACCTATTTTCTATGTTTCTATGTTTTTCCCATTTTTAATCACAGTGTGCCAAGCTGCCTGATTTTCGTCCCATGTTTTGGTTTCAGTTCAAGGTTATCCTGTGGGGAATTACTGGAAATCTAAGTAAATGATACCTTCTTAAAATGTGTCACCATATTGGAAGGGATGCACACCAGCATTGGTTCCATATGTTGACCCGATGATGCTCTTGCTTATTGGAAGTCGACAGAAACCAAGATTTGTGCCCAAGAGTATGCTTTTGTGACAACTGTCCCACCTTTATTGTTTGATTGTTTCAAAATGTTAACTGAATTCTTGCAATATGTTAATGTTCTGTTACATGGCTTCCTTGAGACAAACCCCGTCTTGCCGATTCACATGGACATCATTGAGACTTGGAACAGTTTTACATTTGAGGAAATTGGTGTCCATAAAGGGAATGAAATGTTGACCCAGCCCTTGGATTGTTTTCCTTATAGGCACTGGCCACAACAAAATAATAGTGTTTCTTTAATACAATCTATACACAAGAATATGAATAACAGACAGCAGTGAGACATTCTCCATTTTTTCAGTGACCATCATATCAAGCAGTTCATTCTGGCTAATGTTCTAGGCAGAAATGGTGATTCTAGGCAAAAATGGTGGTCTAACCAATAAAATATTGGTTGACAAGTTACAAATGACAAAAAATGTAAGCTGAGCAATATGGTGCAAAATTCTTTGAATGATTTAAAAGCCAGTGATCGATTGAATTGTTTGAAGTTGACCTGTTGTGTCATTTACAGTAATAGCAGGTTGGAACCTTGTAAAAATCCCAATAACTGTCAGATTTTGCACAGTTTCTACAGGGATTTAGATCCATTAGCTGTCTGCGACAAATCTAAAGGATTGTTGGAAAGTAGCCAAAATCTAATACTGCAGTGGAGATGAATCTGTTTTGCCTGTTTTTATCCTCCCTGCTATTTCATTGCAAAGATGCACATTTGTAAGAAATATAAGATAACTAGGGATTGAGCTGAAATATATTCATCAAGTTCAGCTTGTGGGATGATAGTCACGTGCTGCACAGGTGGTCTTCATTTCCCTTTTCATGTTTGGAAGATATTTATAAATTACATACTGCGATGCGCATGGACCAAACTCTTTAGTGTGGAAAGGTCCTTGAAGAAAGAATAGAATGGTGACTGCTATTTTATGTATGATAACCAGTTGTGCTCATCCGGTTGTTCTTGCTGTCATCTAAGTGTAATTTAGGTGCCCCATGCTGCTTGAATGTTTGAAGTTAAATCCTTGTATAATTGTGCTTCAGGACAAGGGCAGTGCCATAAGGCTGAGGCAAGTTGGCTTTGAACTTTAATGGCGTTCCAGGGTTATTGCGCTGACAATGTCTGCCTATAATTATCATAATTTCTTACCCATGCTGTTTGCTGGTGGATTAACACAAACTAAGGGAAATATAACTTCCTGCAACATTACTCATAGAAACAATGATTTGTTTGCAACAAGTAGGATTGATGAAACATTTGAAGTTTGATCTTAATTGAGTCAATCGTTCAAGAATACTAGAAGCTTGAATGAATAATTCAGGCTTTGAGTAAATGTTGAGAATGACAGATTAAGAGCTGCTGCAGTGCATTGCACTGTTACATTTTATCGCCTCTCCTGTTGACGCTTGCTAATACAGCTTAATGATTTCTGCTACGTATTTAATGTTTAAAAATCTGGCTTCTTATGCACCAGCACTGTTAATTGTTTCCCCACCCGTGGCTGTTGCCTTCAACTCCTGAGGATCTAATACCTGAACTATTTTCTGTCTCTTTCTGCCTGTTTAAGGTGCGACCGAACACAGTCCCGTGGCTATGTTTTTGACTATATAGTTTTAAGATTTCTTTTGTGATTTGATGTCAGTTTTCTGGCTAACGGGCTGAAGGAGGAAGAGCTTTGAAAAAGCTAAATTATTTATGCAGTCACAGGCCCTTGTCTACAATCCCTCACGCCAAACTGTGAAGACATGGCGCCTTGGCTATGGCCATTTCTGCGATCCATGTCTACAGAGAAAGCGAGTAGTGAACTCAATCAGCAGTTTACAGAAACTGTAGTGCAAGCACTTGATTTTTATTGAAAGGAAAAATAAGATTTTTTTCCGAATGACAACCTGGGCTTAATGCTGTTCTCCTTAGTGTAAGTAGAAACATTCAGCAACCTGTGTGGTAAGAGCTACTTTACCCACAATAGTTTTGAAGGATCCCAAGCACCCTGCAACTGTGACGTCGTAAAGGATCCTTGAACAATAAACCACGGAGAAGATAAATTACAGTTTACTAATTGACTTTTTAATATCAAACATTTTGGTGTTAAAGATTTGAATAGTAAAAAAATTAAAATATAAAACTTTGTTAAAATGTAATTTTAATAGTTATTGCAGATTAAAATATTTGTAGCATTTAGATATAGGAGAGCATAAGGAAGGAAAAACCATTTGGCCTCTTTCATCTATACTGTATGAATTGAATATTCAATGGTTCAATTATCCCTTTTTCCCCACATACCCAGGTACAGTGACATTTTTATTTTTGCATGCAGTTCAGTAAAAATCTTACTATACATAAGCATGATCGTACGCAAGTATAAGAATAGTAAATTACACTGAGGCAATATACAGGATTGTCATGTTTCTAGCACTATCTTGTACCATTTGTTCAAAGTTGAGAGATCAAAGTTCATCATGGGAGTAGATGGAGGCTATGGTCTGGTACAGATGATTGTGGGAACGTGGTTTATAGGGGATGTCAGTTGATAATCTGACCCCTGTGATGGAGAGAAGTCCCTACTTATCTTCTGCAATATCAATGACTGCTTTGGTGCTGCTTCCTGTACCTGTGCAAAACGTGTTGATTTTGTTAACTTTACCACCAACTTTAACCCTGCCCTCGACTCACTATCTCTGACCTCGCCTTTCTTGATCTCTCTACCCTCTATCTTTAATAAACGTGGTTTCCCCTACACTATCATGGATCAGCGTCTCCTCTGTGTTCGATAGTTCTGTTCTCGCACCCTCTTTTCTGCCCCCTACCCCAGATGGAACAGGATAAAGTTCCCCTGGTCCTTTCTTCTCACCCCATCAGCCGCCACATCCAACACATTGACATTGCCACCACCGTTGTCATGAATTCACCGCCACTCACATCTCCCCTTCCCCACCACTTTCCACTTGCCACAGTTGCTTGCTCCTCATTGGTTTACTTATTCGTTCCTGTCAAAACCACCCCTTCGGCTGGTACTTTCCCCCACAACTGCAGGATATGTAACTCCTGTCCCTATCGTTTCTCCCTTGCATCCATCCAGGGACGTTAACACTGTTCCAGGTGGGACAGGGCTCACATGAACCTCCTCTAATCTCATCTACTGAATTCGGTGGTCCTAATGTAGCATCCTTAGAACGACCATTTCATAACGTTGAGGCCAGTTCATTGGCTATATTTAAGAGGGAGATAGATGTGGCCCTTGTGGCTAAAGGGATCAGGGGGTATGTAGAGAATGCAGGTACAGGATACTGAGTTGGATGATTAGCCATGATCATATTGAATGGCGGTGCAGGCTTGAAGGGCCGAATGGCCAACTCCTGCACCTATTTTCTATGTTTCTATAAGATCATAAAGGATAGAAGTAGAATTAGGCCATTTGGCCCATCATTTACTCAGCCATTTAATCATGTCTGATCTATCCCTCCCTCTTAACCACATTCTCCTGTCTTCTCCCCATAACTTCTGACACCTGTACTAATCAAGAATCTATCTCTGCCTTAACAATATCCACTGACTTGGCCTCCACAGCCTTCTGTGGCAAAGAATTCCACAGATTTTGAGTATAGAAGTTGGGATGTGATGTTAAAATTGTACAAGGCATTGGTGAGACCAATTCTGGAGTATGGTGTACAATTTTGGTCGCCCAATTATAGGAAGGATGTCAACAAAATAGAGAGAGTACAGAGGAGATTTACTAGAATGTTGCCTGGGTTTTAGCAACTAAGACAGAGAAAGGTTGAATAAGTTAGGTCTTTATTCTCTGGAGCGCAGAAGGTTAATAGACTTGATAGAGGTCTTTAAAATGATGAGAGGGATAGACAGAGTTGACGTGGACAAGCTTTTCTCATTGAGAGTAGGGAAGGTTCAAACAAGAGGTCATGACTTCAGAATTAAGGGACAGACGTTTAGGGGTAAAATGAGGGGGAACTTCTTTACTCAGAGAGTGGTAGCTGTGTGGAATGAGCTTCCAGTGGAAGTGGTGGAGGCAGGTTCGATTTTATCATTTAAGAATAAATTGGATAGGTATATGGATGGGAAAGGAATCGAGGGTTATGGTCTGAGTGAAGGTAGATGGGACTAGGGGAAAATAATTGTTCGGCACGGACTTGTAGGGCTGAGATGGCCTGTTTCCGTGCTGTAATTGTTGTATGGTTGTTGTATGGTTATTCACCACCAGATTTTCATTTGCTTACCATATTAATTCCCTTCCCATTCTCATACTAACTTCTCTGCCTTGGGCCACTGACTTGCTGCCAATCAAACTCTCTCCTCCCACCTATATCCAGCTATCAGTTGCTAGGCTTTGTCCCACCCCACCTCTTCCTGTTTTCTCCCCCTACTACAATCAGTCTGAAGAAGGATCCCAACCTGAAACATCACCTATCCATGTCCTCCAGTGATGCTGCTTGACCCACTGAGTTACTCCAACATTTCCTTTTTTGTAAACCAGTGTTTGCAGTCCCTTGTGTCTATATAATATTCCAGGTGTGGTGTCAACAGCGATTTGGATAGCTGCACTGATTTGCCTAGTCTGAAGAAGGGTCTCGACCAAAAAACCTCACCCATTCCTTCTCTCCAGAGATGCTGCCTGTCCCGCTGGGATACTCCAGCATTTTGTGTCTATCTTCGGTTTAAACCAGCATCTGCAGTTCCTTCCTGTACTGATTGAATGTTTTTCTGAAATAATCTTGTAGTTAAGGTCAATATTCTGCCTGTTTTCCAAATTTCTTGATATATCTTCATGGTAACTTTGAGTTATTCGCACATGAGAATACACAAAGTTGTCTCAGCACGATACTCAAAACTCGTTAAAACTCAACGTTTTAAAAACACACTTTTTTCATCAAATTGTCCAACTTGATGTCCTTCCCCATTATTTCATCTGACATGTCCCCATCTATTCACTTAGCCCATTTGTATCTCCAGAAGAGTCTCTGTACTCTCCTTGCATCTTGTATGTCCATGTATGAATCTTGAGCAAACTTAGATATATTGAATTTGAAGCTCCCGTTCAGGTTATTGTTGCAGATTATGAACAGCTGGGGCCTAGTACTGATCCCTGTGGCACCTCACTCGTTATAGCTCTTTTAAAGCTAGAATATGTTAAACTATGGCTTGTTGCCACATTAAATTGCATAGTTGCTGATAGCTCACATTATGATTTTAAATTGTTGACATGATGCATTCATGAAAATGGCTGGGTGGCAACATTGGACAGTTATGCTATGATACCTATATAGATCTGCTTCTCTGGCTGGAACTTGGGAGTTGATGATGCTGTGAATTATAAATTTGTCGAATTTTAACATTCTACGGATTAATTTTGTGTAGGAGAACACATTATGGGTGTTGATGTAGCCTATTCATGAATTGCTCAGAGTGTACCAAGTGAATCAAGCCAGATTCTTAAAATTAACTGTAGCATCTGAAGAACATTCTATTCAATATCTATAATTACAAGCATCTGTGATGCATATGTACTGCAAGTATTTTTTTGCATTAGTAATTTATATTTTAGCAGCATTGAGTTAATTGCATTTAGGATGCAAGTAAAAACAAAGAGAAATGGGACCTCCCTTACAGTTGTAGGTGGTTGGATATTACCTTCATATATAAATGTAGAGTAGGCATAGTTACATGATGTGACTCATAATTGTCCCATAACCAGCAATGGGATCACTGGTTTGCAGTGAAATTCTCTGGCTGAGAAGGGGAAAGATGCAATTGGCTCTTCCTACTCTTTAATGTCTGTCTACCACTCTTCCACCTACTTCAATGGTTAAAGATTCCTGGGGTCAGCAGAAGTGAACCATTTATTATGTTATTCACAGTGTACAATGTTTACATATTCTGTTGTGCTGCAGCACAAGAATTTCATATGACAATAAGACACTCTTGACTCTTGACTAATGAAAACCAGGATTGTGTTTTGAATTGTAAGAACCTAGTGAGGATTTAGTATGATTTGAAATAACTTTTAGCCCTATTTAGGAATCTATCTTGACCTATTGTGATTATATGTATGAACATGTGTACAACGAGTTGGTTTAACTTCCATCAACATGTATCCACCAAAAGATGATGATGATGATGGAGACTTCCAAAAGTTGATATTGTTCTTCATTTCAAATAGATGGGGGTTTTTTTTCAAGAAATGTAGCATTCTTAAAATAGTATAAGGTATGATTTCTCCTTTGTCTTTCAGTCTTAAATTAATGCAAATGGAATGTGTTTCCAATAAAACTATTCTTTCTCCCAATAGGGATGGACGAATGCTGTTTGATTATTTAGCTGAAAAGCATGGGGTAAGTGACGGACACGTGTTTATTATCATGAATATTTATAGCCAGCAATAGCATAATATTATAGCTCAGCTGCTGAGAAGTGAATGACAGCGATCATGAGTAATAGATGAAGCAGTGCGTTAGGACCAATATTACACTTGCCCTGAGATGCAATTGATTCTGCAAATGTTTGGATAGGAAAAGAATGACGTCGCATTGAATAGTGCCAGTCAATGATTATTTAACTGATGACATCATTAGTTGTTAAAATAAATCAATAATTTGGATATACTCTGACATCAGGTTAATAATGTAATGGCATCACTTCATCATAAGAAAAGTTAATGGGAAAATTTGTTTTTAAATACTGCAAACTTAATTTATATTGTGCAGGATTTTGTTTGCTTCCCAATGAAGAAGGTAGTGTCTTAATTTAAAAAAAGGTCTTACTTTCCTTCAGCTCATCTTTTGTGCATTGTATACTTTGATTTTGTAGTTTCGTCAGGAATATTTAGACACCTTGTACCGATACGCTAAATTCCAGTACGAGTGCGGTAATTATTCCGGTGCAGCAGAATACCTCTACTTTTTTCGAGTTCTGGTGAGTACCATTTCCTGGAGGTGAGTGAAGTTTGTTGCTATACTGTCCCAAGATTTTGTAGATCTGTGGCAGAAGCATTTTATATATTCCTCATGCTCGAAGCTAACCACAAAGTTGAGCAAGGAATTTTAGCTCAGCATCAACAACTCCTTGAGAGAGATTTGGCACCCTTGTGTAAGCTGATATCCCACATGTTGTCTTTCGTCCTAGAACCAGATAAAAAAAAATTGCATATCGATCGAGACCATGACACCTTGTTACTTGATAACATCATTATAGATTGGGGACGGTTTGCAAACCAGTCTGAAAGCATTGGAGTTGGCCAGTATAGAAGGGAGCTTGAAAATGGCATGCGAGAAATATGAATAGAATAATCCGTGAAAAATGTTTTCAAACCTGCCCATCTGCTATTTAAAACTAATATAAGCCAGGCTTATATTGTTCATTTTCAAGCTCATGAGCATAGTAATAGCTTTTTTTTTTTTTTGCACCAGTTATTGTAGCTTGTGTGCAGTTTTAATCAGTCGTGTGCCTTTGGTATTGGCTGGAAATACAGTATTTATCACTGAATTACACTTGGGAAGTTGGTGGCAAGCTGCTGACCTGGCGCCCTGAATCTGTGTGACGAAGTGACTCTCAGGATTGAGAGCAGTCGCAATAAATTGACTGTAGAGAAAGCAGGGACTCTGCAGAAGGGCTTGGGCAGGTTGAGAGAGTGGGCAGAGAAGTGACAGGTGGAATATAGAGTAGCAAAGTGTGGAGTCATGCATTTTGATAGTAGGAATAAAGGCATAGACTGTTTTCTAAATGGGGAGAGAATCCAGAAACCGGAGGTACAATGGGACTTGGACGTGCTGGTGCAGGATTCTCAAAAAGTTAATTTGCAAGTCGAATCAGTATTAAGGAAGGCAAACGCAATGCTAGCCTTTATTTCAAGAGGGCTGGGATACAAAAACAAGGATGGAATGCTGAGGCTCTATAAGGTGCAGGTCAGACCGCATTTGGAATATTGTGAGCAATTTTGGGCAACATATCTGAGAAAGGATGTACTGGCTCTGGGGAGATGTCCAGAGGAGGTTTACAAGAATGATCCCAGGAATGAGTGGGTGTTTGACGGCACTGGGCCTAAGCTTGCTGGAGTTTAGAAGGATGAGGGGGGGGGGCCTCATTGAAAACGATCGAATATGAAAGGCTTGGATAGAGTGGATGTGGAGAGGATGTTTCGACTAGTGGGAGAGTATAGGACTAGAGGTCATAGCCTCAGAATTAAAGGATGTTCCATTAGGAAGGAGATGAGGAGAAATTTATTTAGTCAGAGGGTGGCGAATCTGTGGAATTCTTTGCCACAGAAGGCTGTGGAGGTCGTTAATGGATATTTTTAAGGCAGAGATAAATAGATTCTTGATTAGTACGGGTGTCAGGGGTTATGGGGAGAAGGCAGGAGAATGGGGTTAGGAAGGAGAGATAATTCAGCCATGATTGAATGCAGAGTAGAGATGATGGGCCGAATGGCCCAATTCTGCTCCTATCACTTCCACCCTTATGACTTTGATATTTTACAAGTTAACGGAATGTGTGACTTGGAGAGGAAACTTGCAGGTGGTGGTAGTGTTGTTCCTATGTTCCTTGTCTTTCTTGAGAATGCTGGTGAGTTTGTATGGTACTGTGAAGAAAGTTGTAAGTTTCTACAGTGGTAAATATTAGACCGTGCAGTCATGGTGCATCTGATAGTTTCAGGGACACTATTTCATTAGCTGAATTTAACTTCCCCAGCTTCTGTGGAGAACTTATGTCTCCAGATCACTCGCCTGATTCAATGGGTCTCTGGATCAGTTGCATACCCACTCTGGTATCTATTGCATTCTTTATGGTTGCACAATGGTTACAATTGACAGTGTGCGTGGAAGGACGGAGACGCTAGAAGGATTTATACGCTGGAAGTGGTCCACAGGTGTCAAAACGATGCTACTGTTACCACCAGTAATAGCTTTCACTATCGAACAATAAGTCACCCCAAGCGATTCACAGTCATAAGTGTTGATACATGATAGGATATTTGAGATGTTACAGTGCTTCTCTAAGGTTGAAGTTAATGCCACGTTATGTAATGTGATCCTGGAAATGAATCAGGATTCCTTAATATATAAAGTTGAAATGAAAGCTTTTATTTTATTTCTAAGGAGGTGAGAGTTATTTCCAGTGTAGGTTTGTGGATCAACTCATGAACAGCCAGCTGCCTTTTCTAGGCAGAGAAATCTAAGAATACTAACAACCTTTTGTGTCCAATATTAAGAACTGTTTGCAGAGACCACATAGGTTTAAGTTGAAAATCAATTTGTTTTCCCCCTAGGAGTGAAATTAAGGATGCCGGCCAGCTAGTCATTTACTTTCTATTGCTTCAAATAAATACTAGAAGCCAAGAACCGCTGAAACATTCCTCCAAACAACTATCGGTCCATCAGTTATTGCAAGAGTTCAGCTGTAAATAAATAATTGGATTTGCATCAATTTTATATGAGTGCTGTGAGTTAGGAAGTCCAATGGGGAAAAATAATATGTTCTACAAAAAGCTCCCATTGTTCACTGGGTTTGTCTTGCATTTTAACAACTCTGAGGTACAACACAGTTTGCCAATCTCCAGCTTTATGATGGCCCGTTTATACACTGCTAACTTTAACCTCTTCCTCGAGATCCAGGTGCAGGACTGAACTGGTAGACTCATCATTTCATCCTTATATTGCACTGAATGTATTTCTTCCTACCTTGATTCCATCCTTTCTTTTTGGAGATGGTGCCTTATCATTTAGATCCACGCCAACTGTCCACCGCTTTCCATTTCCTTAGTTTCATCTTGCTCATTATTCACCATGGACATTCAATCCCTCTAGACTTTTAAAGGCCCAGTACTGGGACTCTTTCTACATGCGTCTAAGCTAAGTTTGTCTCAGGACTGTCTTTGTAGTCTGTATCCAAACTGGTTCATTCACATGGTCATCAATCTGTAATATCACTATTAATTTTCTCTCTTCAGGGATATTCCTGACCAATTGGATGTTTCCAGCATCTTCTTTTATATCACATTTTGTGTGTCCGCAGTTTGCTGTATCTTGGTTGCACCATATTTTTCTTCCTCTACTGCTCCGGGCAGATCATCTGTAATTAACATCAGTTTCTCCAAGATTGCACGTTCATCACATACACACATGAATCACAGTCTCGCTTTCTCTCCAACCTGTCACCAATATAGAACGTAGAACAATACAGCACAGGAACAGCCTTTACCACGCACAATGTCTGTGCCAAACACAGAGTTAAACTAATCTCTTCTGCCTGCATGTGATCCATATTCTTCCATTCCTTACATATCCATATGCTTATCCAAAAGCCACTTAAATACTACAATCGTATCTGCCTCCACTACCACCATGGCAGCGCATTCTAGGCACGCACACACACACTTGTGTAGTTAAAAAACCCCAACATACTTGCCTCACACATCTCCTGTAAACTCTGCTCCTCTCAATTTAAAGCTTTGTCCTATCGTTTTTGGTATTTCCACTGAAATAAAGGTTTAAACTACTTATTCTAAGCCCCTCATAATATTCTTCCATCAGGTCTCCCTTCAGCTTCCAGATAAATTCCTCCAGAGAAAACCAATCTAACCTCTGCTCATAGCCAATACCCTCTAATCCTTGCATCATTCTGGTAAGCCTCTTCTGCACCTTCTCCAAAGTTTGCACATTCTACCTGCAATGGTCAACCAGAATTGCACATAATATTCCAAATATGGCCTAATCAAAGCCCTATAGAGTCGCAATATGACTTCCTAACTCTTTTACTCAATTCCCCGACGGATGAATAGGGCTTCTTGCCACTCTATCTGCTTGGGTTGCCGCCTTCTGGGAATTATCAACCTGGACCCCAAGATCTCTCTGTACATCAATGGTGTTTGGGGTCTTGCCATTAACTGTATACTTCCCTCTTACATTCGATCTTCCAAAGTCCAACACCTCACATTTGCTCAAATTAAACTCAATCCGCCACTTTGCGTCAGTGTTCATAGAAGCCGACACCAGCAACGTGCTGGAAATTCAAGAGAATCGGGGGCAGAAGCTGGTGGAGTTGTTATAACAAAGGAGAAGGTGCATGGGAGGCTGAAGGTAGACAAGTCACCCGGTCCAAATGGACTATATCGCAGGGGTCTAATAGAGGTGGCTTTAGAGAATGTGGAAGCATGAGTCGTAAGAATCGCAGGAGTGCTTTATTTGTCATATGTAACTGCACAGTAAAATTCTTTTTGCATATATTATTCAAAGTCCGGTCGTGCCCGTATTGGAGCAGTTTCCGCGAACCAACGTCCCTCTCTTCTCCTTTGTGTTCCGGGGGCACTTCCTGCAGCTTACCTGAAGGAGCTGGAGGCATTACCCTGCTTCACCGTCCTGCCGGTCCTTGCTCTTTGCATCGGACTTCCCCAGCTCCCTCCCATTCACGCCGTCCGTCGTGCTTTCGGGAAGGTTCCCGACCCACAGAAGTCTGTGGAGACTAAGTCAATGGATATTTTTAAGGCAGAGATAGACAGATTCTTGATTAGTATAGGTGTCGGGTTATGGGGAGAAGACAAGAGAATGGGGTTTGCAGGAAAAGATCGATCAGCCACGATTGAATGGTGTAGTAGACATGTTGGGCCGAATGGCCTAATTTTGCTCCTATCACTTATGAACTTATCCCGCCGAGCCTTTGGGCGAGGTCCTCGGTCCTGCTGGAGACTGCAGCGGGCGAGTCGGGCCTGCTTGCTGGAAAGGTCCCGGCCCGCTGCTTGCCGGGAGCGTCCCAGAGGACTGGAAAATTCCAAGTGTTACTCCACTGATCAAGAAGGGAGCAATGCAAAAGAAGAAACAATAGGCCAGTTAGCCTGACTTAAGTGATTGTTAAGATTTTACAGTCCATTAGTAAGGATGAGATTTCCGAGTACTCAGAAGGACATGATAAAATATCTGTGATTCTGTGCTTGATGGCGCAAAGTTCCTCCAGTATTTAGTGCTTTGCTCCAGAAACCAGCATATGCAGTTTCTTGTGTCTCCATGTCACCGCATTTCCTTTGAACCTTCAAACATTCCAGGTTCTGTGCAAATTAAAGCTTTGTTATGCTTTTACCTATCGGGTCAAATGACCTTTTATCAGAACCGGAAAATAAATAGTTATTTCTCTCTTCACAGATACTAACCGACCTTTTCTGTATTATTTATTTTCCAGTTCTTAGCTTTTTGATGTGAGCCGCGCATTTTGGCACCTGAATTTAGAAACAAAACAGATGAATGGTTGCCTTTTTTCTCTCTCTCTAAACGTGGTTCTATATATGAAATAATTGTGAAATGATTGTCCGTTGTCTCCTTTGTTGTGTTTTCTGGGCTTCTTGTTTAATCATAAAGCCACACAGAATGTAATCCCGTTCCTTCCAACTCTAGTCTGGATATTTTTAAGGCAGAGATGGACAAACTCTTGATTAGAACGGGTGTCAAGGGTTATGGGGAGAAGGCAGGAAAATGGGATTAGGATGCAGAGATCAGCCATGATTGAATGGCGGAGTAGACTCGTGGACCGAATGGCCTAATTCTACTCCTATAACTTGTGAAGTCCACACTATACATCAACCACGCCTTGACATTAATCCTATATCATTTTCTATTCTCCCCACAATATCATCAATTCTTCATGGTTTCTACCATTCAGCTACACACTAAGGGCAATTCACCTACCAACTCGCATGTTTTTGGGATGTGGGAGGAAACCATAGGGCAAACGTGCAAACTCCATAAAGACAGCGTCTGAGATCAGGATTGAACCCAAGTCTCCAGCAGTTTGTTGCACCACTGCTGTTTTAAAGGTGTTTGATCTAATCAACTGCTAAATCATTGTTGGCCAGGCATTATCAGTTGTAATAGAAAATGCAGAACAAATACTGGATACCAATCAAGGAATCCTTTTGTTAATATAACTCGTTTTTGAAGCTGCCAGATTGCTGTCATATTGAAGTTTGTGGTAGCAAACCAATTCTGGCAAAGCTGTTTAACTATTCATCACCTTCCGATGTATTAACAAGTACTATTGTGCAAGGGCTAAGTTGTACGCTTCAATTGTACATAATTGTACACTGTAAAAGAGAGATTATTGGGATGTCCATAATGCCAGCTTTAAGCAACCTCTACCTATGTTTATGATTGGTTTGCCTCACCTGCGACATGCGACGGAAGAAATTCATTAGGTTGAAATATTCCGACATAATAATATGTTTTCTTCATGTTTTTTCAGGTTCCTTCAACTGATCGGAATGCCTTGAGTTCACTCTGGGGGAAACTAGCTTCAGAGATACTAATGCAGAATTGGGAAGCTGCAATGGAAGACTTAACGCGACTTAAAGAAACCATTGATAATAATGTGAGCATTTTTAATGTATTTATTCCCTGACAAAAGATTTAATTTAGTTCACTTTCAGGTAGATTAGGTTCTTACCAGGTTCAACCTGCAGACTAAAAATGTCTCTTTTCTTTTTCCTTCTCACAGTCGGTCAGTTCTCCTCTTCAATCTCTCCAACAGAGGACATGGTTGATCCACTGGTCGCTGTTCGTATTCTTTAACCACCCCAAAGGCAGAGACAATATCATTGACCTTTTCCTCTATCAACCACAGTGAGTAGTGTGCATGCAGAGCACTTTCACTTGTTCCACATAGTATACAGTAGCTTAGACGAATGGGAAAATGGCAATCACCTGGTTTTAATTAGGTTCTAGATATGATATTAAGCAATTTCCATTTGTGTATTATCAAAATACTCTTTGTTTTCAATGCAACCTGATGATTTTTCCATATTATATGACTTCAGAGATAAAACTAAGTGTATACACTGATATATTAGAAGATTATTAAACCATGACCACAAACATGTAGACTATTCAGCAAAACCAGCTGTACTGATGCGTTTTATGGAACTTTTCCTGCAAGCAGATGCAATAGATAAATTTCACGATACGGGAGGGGTTGTAAAATATTCTACAACTTTGAACATAAACCAGCTTCCTATTTGAAAGATTAGACAAGTTCATTTTTAACCACGAGAAAATGAACACATTGAGCAGTCTGCAAGCTGTCTGCTAATTTCTAGACAGGCAGGAATCTAAATCATGAAATCGTTGGGGTTTAGAGCTTGTGCAGTTCTAAATTAATTGTCCATTTACAAGCAATGCGAATGTATGTGCACAGCTAATGAACTTGCTCAAAGAACTCTTGTGAGTCTGGTCTGCACTCACGGACATATGGGAAGCTTCTAATACAGAACACGTGAGTGCCACACATCTATTGCAGTATATGGCGTGTATGAATTATGTTTAAAATTACAAGATGTTTTGACTATTGTATGCTTTTCTAATTTGTCCTTGAGTATGTGTCGCTGATTCTTAATTGCTTCCGGTTCCATTAAGTGTTGATCTTGCTGTAGAGAATTTTGCTTGCGTATTTTATCTCTGCTTTTTGTTCCGAGGAGTTCTGTTTCATCTTCTTTATCCGTTGCCCATTATAGCTTGTGGCATTCAAAATGTTACCGTACAAATGTGTGTGTGTGTGTGTGTGTGTGTGTGTGTGGGAGGGTGCGGCGTGATGGCTGGATCAAGAAAAGCAGAAGCAGTTTAGTGACAATATTTTTGGAGCAAAATGATTTAAAAGGAGAATTGATCAAGTAGCCATTTTGGGAGAGGGACGGGGAAGATTTAACAGGAACCTGAGGGGTAATTTTTTTTTCACTCAAAGGGTGGTGAGCTGCCGGAGGAGGTAATTCAGGCAGGTACCATCACGATGTTTAAGACATGGATAGGACAGGTTTAGAAGGATGTGTGCCACTGGGACTAGTGTAAATGGGACATGTTGGACGGTGTGGGCAAGTTGGGCCGAAGGGCCTGTTTCCAGGATATAAGACTCTGATTCACAATTGTCAGTGTTAAATTCAGTGTTATCATTCCTCAGCCCCCCCTTTCCTACTAATTTTAATCTTGTTGTAAACTTAAATAATTTTTCTCACTGTCCACAATGCCATCAATTTTGGTATCATCTGCAAATTTACAAACAATGTTAACTGCACTGTCAACCAAATGGTTCATGTATATAACAAACAGTAATGGACTCAGCACTGGTTGCTGCAGCGCTCCACTATTCACAGGCCCCCAATCGGAAAAACAACCCTCCACAACTACTCTTTGACCCCTTCCTCAGTCAATTTTGAATCCAGTTGGCTATCTCACCTTGGATGACATGTGATATAACCTTACAGACTGGCCTTCCATGAGGGACCTTGTCAAAGGCTTTGCTAAAATCCATACAGACTATCCTCTGTCCTGCCCTCATCAATCCTCTTGGTGATCTCTTCAAAATACTGCTGTCAGATGCTGGTAGATTCTGTCTTTCAGAAACCCCTGCACCTACTTTCACACCACTGACTTAAGGTTCACCGTCCTGTCATTCCCAGGCTCGTTCTTGCTGCCCATCTTAAATAATGATACAACATTAGCCACCCTCCAGTCTTCTAGAATTTCATCTGTGGCTGAAGATGATACAAATATCTCTGCATGGATCTCTGAACTTTCATCCGTAGCTTTCCACCATGATCTGAGCATCCAATGCTGCCTCTTGGGTAATTTAGATATGATCCAAGACATTGCAATACCTATGCTTCAATTTCTCAGCTTCCTTGATCTTTGCATCGGTAAAAATGAATGAGAGGTTTAAAAATTAATATCTCTCCCCATCTCTTTTGACTTACACAAATATGTCATGCCAATCTTTAAGGGTCCTATTCTGTCCTCTGCCATTCTTTTACACAATATACCTGTAGAATCTCTTGAACTTTTCTTTAACCTTGCTTGCCAGCTCCATTTCAGATCCTTTTGGCCATCCTGATTGCTGCCTTGTGTCCTGCTCCACATATGTAGTAATTTGCAGTATCCTGATTAAATATGACATATGCCTCCTCCTTTTACCTGACCAGAGTGTCAACATCTCAACTCAAGTAGGGTTCCATAAATTGGTGGGCTTTTCCCTTTATAATAGGGTTCCTAATAGCAACCTGCTGCCCCTGTATTGTTGCTCTTTTTTTTTATTTTAAAGCTTCCCACTTGCCTGTTGTCCCCTTATCTACAAGAAGACTTTTCCAATTGATCTCTGCAAGCTCCTTGCTAATGCCCTCAAAAACAGACTTGTCTCAGTTAAACCTTACCTTGTGGGCCAATCCTATCCTCCATAACTACTTTAAAATTAATGAAATTATGGAGACTTGTCACAAATTGCCACACCCCGTCCTCTGATGAGTGCTGATTCTATTATGGCTCTCATTCCTGACAATGCATCCTGTGTGCTAAGCCAGTGTATTTAAAAAGTGAAACGAGGCTTACGTACCTGGTTATTAACCATTTGCCATACAATTTGAAATTAGCCTGATCCATCTGACCTCTATCTTGGTGTTGGCCCTCTTCCCTGATTGCCAAAGTGGGCTTCTACACAGTGTATTGTACAGTGTTTAGGGCCATACCCCCTTCTTTTATGAAGTAGAATAGAGCATTTAGAAACAGTTCTAATTGTGCAACTTTCCTTTTTACTTGCTGCCATTTGCTTTGGGAAGTATTTTGGAAAACATCTCATTCAGAATGTATTTAGCAAAAGAGACCACTGAGGAAAGCTGACCTGCCCCAGATAAATATCACAAACCTCAAGTAAATCCTCAGTCCCAGTTGAACCTTCTTCCAGTAAATAATAACACTCATCCAATCCAGCTTTTAAATCGTGGCATATGTCTAAGAATAAAACTCTAGCGTGCCAGGAATGTGCTGCCAGGGGTGGTGGTAGAAGCCAATACAATAATGCAATTTAAGAGGCTATAAGATGGGCATGTGCATGGAATGGAGGGATATGGAGAGCATGAATGCAGAACGGATTAGTTTAAGTAGGCATCATGTTCGGCACAGACATTATGGGGTGAAGGGCCTTGTCTTGTGCTGTACTGTTTTATGTTATCTCATTTCTAAGGACTGCAGAAAGCTCTGGTCTTAAGTATGTTCTCAGTATTTAGTTTAGTTTAACCGTAAATCAAATTTATGGTTTAAGAAATGGTGTAATTGTAAAATCTCCATTATATCAGTTTTATCATAGACTTTGGTAGAGATTTTAAGTCAAAATAAAATGAGATAAATGATAAAGGAGAATTTTTGGAAAAAAAAACCTTAAACTAATTAGTTTCAAGAGTGCTGGAGTTGTGCCAGGATTTATGGAAGGTCATGTTTGACAAAGTGGGCAGGTATTGTATGCAACTGTGCTGTGCATTTATTCAACTTTGTTTACATGTTTGGAACTAGTGAGATGTAACCACTCAGAAAATATACTTAATTACAAGTTATTTGCACATTTTGGGAGACAATTTAATTTATTTTGTGTATGTTGGATAACATGGTACAAATGATTGCTCCATTTTGGTCTCAGAGAGAGAAGTGGAAAAGTCAGCTGTCATTTACCTAATGCATCTTTATTAAATTACAACTGTCTGCATTTCTGGTTGTCATCAGGGTGGTCAAAAAGGCTTTTGGCACATTGGCCTTAATCAGTCAGAGAATTAATTAGTGATGTTGGGAGGTCATGTTGCAGTTATGTAAGACGCTGGTGAGGCGACATTTAGAGTATTGTGTTTGGTTTTGGACACCATGTTGTCAAGTTGGAAATGGTGCAGAGAAGATTTATGAAGATGTTGCCAGGATACGAGGGCCTGAGCTACAGGGAGAAGTTGAGCAGGCTAGACTCTATTCCTAGGAGCGCAGGAGCATGTGGGGTGATATTATACGGGTGTACAAAATCATGAGAGGAATAGCTTGGGCAAATGAACACAGTCTCTTGCCCAGAGTAGGGGGCTAGAGAGCCAGAGGACATAGGTTTATGGCGACTGGGGAAATATTTAATAGGAATCTGAGGGGTAACCTTTTTACACAAAGGGTGGTGGGTGTGATGAACAAGCTGCCAAAGGAAAGTTTCAATAGTTGAGGCAGGTACTATTGCAACATTTAAGAAACAGTTCGATGGGTACATGGATAGGACAGGTTTAGAGGGATATGGGCCAAATGCAGGCTGGTGGAACTAGTGTAGATGGGACATGTTGGTCGGTTTGAGGACGGGTTGGGGCGAAGAGCCTGTTTTCCATGCTGTATGACTATCTATTTCCACTTTCTGGCGTTACATGTTATTGCACCAAATGAGAAAATGTTGTCAACTTGTGTGTTTTGAGAGTGCATTTCAATTGTACACTTTGTGAAACCTTTTCAATGGGTTGCTGCACAAGCTATCACCATTTGTGTCTTCTGATAATTGATCATACAAAGGCTGTCTCCACTGCATTTTGTTATGCTTTCCTCTTTTAAGATTGTACCTTTTTTTTGGTGCCTTTACGATTATGGAAGGTGACAGGGTAGGTTGAGATAGGAGGGATGAAGTTTAAGATGAAGGATTAATCTGGTTTGGACTTTGGTCTAGAGTGAATTGTTTGAGAGCCAGATATTTTGCATCTTGGGATGTTCTGGTGTTAAAGGCATTTATTTAAATGAAAGTTAGTGCTGTAGTACTTCTGGAGCTCTGTTGGTATTGCTTGTTTATATATTGTCAATGTAAGGTCATACCTGTGACCAAATGTATTTACTTTCCGTTCAGTGAAAAACAAATGGACTTTTGCTGCTTAATTATAAAGCTCTTGATTGTCCATTGTTTAGAAATTAATGTTATGTAGAAGTCTGACCCAAAACATCACCTTTCCATGTTCTCCAGGATGCTGCCTGACCCGCAGAGTTACGCCAGCAATTTGTGGCCTGTGTGAAAATGTATGTTTGATACAGCCTGTGAAATGTTCATACTTTACTGGATGTTATTAATTTTGACATCTAATGATGGAATACCTCAGTATTCTTAGTTTCCTATTACAAAAATGATGTAGATGCACTGGAGCTCAATGGAAAGGGCATTGCTTTCAGCAAAGAATGATCTTGCAAAGAGGAGGTTGAGTGGTAAACTAATAAAGATCTTCAAAATGATCAAATATTTGATAAATTGATATTGCATCAAGGAGTATCAATGTACTACCGATTGTAGTAAAAGGACTTTATCAAAGTTGCTACTTCAATGAAACACAAAGTTCTGCAGCAACTCAGCAGGTCAGGCAGCATCTGTGGAGGGAATGGGTAGGTGACATTTTGGATCGGGACCTTCCTCAGATTAATTACAAGATACATCTATTTGTCACATGTACCAATTGGTACAGTGAAATGTGTGGTCACCATACAGCCATACGAATAATAAAGAGCACAGAACACGATAGTCTTCAACACAGACATCCCCACACTGCTGGATCAAAGTTTCCCACTGTGAGGGAAGGCTCCAAAATCCTCCTCTGTTGTCCTCCCATGGTCGGGGGAGGCTCCCGAACGCCCCGCTGTCACCGCTAGGGGGGCCCAATGTTCAGGCCCGCTCGCCGGGGTGAAGGTACTCCGACGTCGGGACTGGAGGACATCCTCAGCGGCTTGGACATCCGAACCGGCCACCTCCTACCGGAGTCCGCGGCTCCCGAAGTCCACAAGCCGCGCTGGGCGGGGATTCAACTCTGGCGGCCCTCGGCAAAGGGATCCCAGGACTCCGCAATGTTGGTCAGCGCCATCCGCGCTGGAAGCTCGACGAACCACAGCTCCGATGTTGAAGCAGCAGGCCAAACACTCCGGAGCCTCAAACGGTGATCCAGGAACGCAATCGCCCGCTCTGCGATGTCTCCAGCGCTGCGTCAACACTGCTGAAACTCTGATCCGGGTCCCCGACAGGAAAGGCCGCGAGGAGGGGGGGCGAGGACGCGACTCGGAAAATAGTCGCGTCCTCGTCAGGAAGTGACTGGGAAACGGTTTCCTCCTTACCCTACCCCCCTCCCCCACTTTTAAGACTGACTACAAATTAAAAAAAATACAGAAAAACAGTCAAACTGTAGGCAAAGGCTGCCATCATCAACGCAGTGCCCCTAGTGCAGGGCTGCCAACATTGGGTGAGAGTTGGGAGTGGGAAATCTGCGAGAGACCAAGCCCGAGGGAGCATCGCGACCGGGGGGGGGGGGGGTTGGATGGATCGGGAGGAGGGTGCCCCGTCTCATTGGTATGCAACATTTGCATTTTTCAGCTTGAAATTGTGCAATATGGTGCACACTGTAGCGTTTCTTATAACTTACACTTGAATGCAATATATATGCTTTAAATTGGATTGGAGCGTTTTTGAAAGGGGGGAGGCTGTGCGATCACTGACCTTGGGGGTACTGGGTGAGGGAGTGGAGCAACCGAGTGGGGAGAGGGTGTGGAAGAAGGGTAGGAACGTTTTGAAATTTGATGTATTAAAATCATGTTTTAGTGCACTGTAGAAGTATGATTTCAATGTTTTTTGTATGAAGTATTTTTAAGAGGTAACTTTTTAAGGGGTAACTTTATCCACACAAAGGGAGATGGGTGTATGGAACAAGCTGCCAGAGGAGGTAGTTGAGGCAGGGACCATCCCAACATTTAAGAAAAAGTTAGACTGATACATGGATAGGACAGGTTTGGAGGTATGGACCAAAAGCAGGTAGCGTAGCTGGGACATGTTGGCGGGTGTGGGCAAGTTGCGCCGAAGGGTCTGTTTTCACACTGTATCACTCTATGACTACATTATACCTCCACCATGCATGAATGCTTCAAAATCAAGTGATCGAGTTTTATTGCCATATACTCAAGCATAGAAACATAGAAAATAGGTGCAGGAATAGGCCATCGGCCCTTCGAGCCAGCACTGCCATTCAATATGATCATGGCTATTCATCTAAAATCAGTACCTCTTTCCTGTTTTCTCCCCATATCCCTTGATGTCGTTAGCTAAATGTAACTCTCTTGAAAACATCCAGTGAATTGGCCTGCACTGCCTTCTGTGGCAGAGAATTCCACAGATTCACAACTCTCTACGTGAAGAAAGTTTGTTCTCATCTCAGTCCTAACTGCCCCCCCTCCTCCTTTATTCTTAAACTGTGACCCAATGTTCTGAACGCCCCCAACATCGGGAACATTTTTCCTGCAGTTACAATAAGTGAAAATCCAACAGGCAAGCAGCATGCTTTCTCCAACCACCCCCATTTGAAGTCCACTACCTTCCACCGTTTCTACCCAGTGCTTGGTACTTACTTCCAGCAGCCACTGGTTGTCCTCCAGGATGCACCGAGCCACAGCCTGATCCCTGATCCATGCCGGTCACCTGGGCAAATTCGACACAGAGACTCTCTCTCTCTGCCCCCTCTCTTCCGCTCTCTCTCCTCTCAACCCCCCCATCTCTCTCTCTCCCCCTCTATCTCTCCCCTCCCCTCTCTTTCCCCTCTCTCTCTCTCTCCCTCTCTCCCTCCTCTCACCCCCTCTCTCTCCCCTGTCTCCCCCTCTCACCTTCCCTCTCTCTTCTCTCTCCCCCCTCTCTTCCTCCCACCTTACTCTTCCCCCTCTCTCCTGTCCCCTCTCCTCTCTCTCTCTCACCCCTCTCCCTCTCTCTCCCCTCTTTCCCCTAACTCTCTCTCCTCTCTTTCCCCTAACTCTCTCTCCCATCTTTCTTCTCTCTCTCTCCCCCCCCTTCTCTCTCCCTCTCTCTCTCCTCCTCGCTTCCCCCTCGCTTCCCCCCAACCTCTTTCTCCCTCCCTCTCTATCTCCCCCTCTCTCTCCCTCTCCACACACTCTTTCCCCCCTCTCTCTCTCTCTATCCTCTCTCTTCTCCGTCTCTCCTCCTCTCTTCCCCATTTCTCCCTCCTACCTCCCTCTTCCCCGTGCCCTCTCTCCCCTCTCTTTCTCCTCTGTCTCTATCTCTTTTTCTTTACCCACTATCTCATTCTTTCCCCCGTTTCTCTTTCCCCCTCTCTCTTCTCCTTCTCTCCAATTCTCTCCTACCCTCTCCTCCCTCTCTCTCTTCCCTCTCACCCCTCCCCCCCTCCCACCTCACTCTCCTCTCTCCCCCCTCTCTCTCCCC
The DNA here is from genome assembly GCF_028641065.1 of Leucoraja erinaceus. NCBI lineage: Eukaryota > Metazoa > Chordata > Chondrichthyes > Rajiformes > Rajidae > Leucoraja > Leucoraja erinaceus. The sequence goes on along the minus strand of NC_073380.1, from coordinate 83,137,176 downwards.
TACCTCTCTCTCCCCTCTCTTCCCCATCCCTCTTCTCTCTCTCCATTCACTCCCCCTCTCTCTCCCCTCTCTCTTCCCCCACTGTCTCCCTGTCTCCTTCCCTTCTCTCTCTCCACCTCCCTTTGAGAGTCTGTCCCTTCGGCACAGAGACTCTCGCGGCAGCGGCGCAACGCTTCTGACGCCTCCGACGCCCGGGACATGCACTGTCCGGAGTGCTCCATGGCCAGAGCTGCAATGAGCAACACGCCGGCCCCGGCAAACACTTGTCCGTCCCGGCTCCCCGCATCTGTTCCGGCCGCTGGTTCTGCTCCCATCCCTCCCGCAGCCCCGGCTCTCCAACACCCGCGGACCAGGCAGTTTATCCGAGTTTTTAAATTTTCGTTGATCACAAAATTTCTCACCACTGAGCGTGAGAAATTTCTGATGAGCGTGAGGGCGTGAGAGTTTGCTTGAGGGCGTGAGTCTCGCGCTCAAAGCGTGGGAGTTGGCAGCCCAGCCCTAGTGGCAATTATAGTTGGGGGAGGGGAGAATGATAAACCTCAAAGCAATGCAAGTGAAACAAATACTGGCAGGTGATGGGTGGATATAGGCATTCCATTCCTTCTGCAGCTGCCTGGCCTGCTGAGTTCCTCCTGCACTGAGTTTTGATCAAGATTCCAGCATCTGCAGTTCCTGTGTCTCTAATTTGCTAGTTCAGTGAGTCCTTGAGACAAGTCGTATTTATAAATGAAGGGAAGGCTGTGCAGCATTGGGAGATTTGCAGAGATGGTTATCAGATGGTTGAGGAAGGATAGGAGTCAAGGTCACCAATCATCTGAACTGGGGGATGATAAATGTAAAACCCACGGTTGGGCAAGAACCATTATCAGTCACCATGGATGAGTGATAAAGGACGATATGAGTTGGCTTACAAACAGCAGAGTTTGTGGTCTGGAGAATGAGAGCAGCCAGAAAGTAGTCAAATAATCAGATCAAGGGATAATGCAGACGGGGACATTTTCTTCACAGATAAACAGGCAGAGCCAGTTTCAGGCCAATAATGTGCTGGCTGTTAATCTACATGCATGCCTATAACAGGGGTTTTACTGCTCAGGAGGCAAACGTTAACTTTATTGCTGTTCATGCAGTCAGTCTTGTTTATGATGCTGACAACCCCTCTCGCCAAACAACCCATTCCAATAAACTATTTTTCCAATAACCCTCCAAATTACTTTTTCTAACAACCCTTGGGGTAGTGGCAGGTATTTTTTTTTAGGATTTTTAAGTGACTTTGGCACTGTTTGATGAGTTGTTAAATTGGATAATAGATGAATGCAAATGGGGTAATTGCCAAGCTTGAGGTAAGTACAACTGACTCTAGAATGTTCAACAGTTCAACCATAACACTAGGCAGCACATAGATCAGTACAAGAGTTGCCACTGGACTTTGCTCCAGTTCTGACGTTGCATTAAGTGTCTTCATGCCAGGCTAATGGAGGAGTTACACAGTTTTATTTTTTTGAAAAGGGAATTAAATCCGAGTGTGACGTGTTTAGACATTGAATGTACAAGGGTGATGACACATCTGTAGATTTGTGATTATGATGTTTTACTTGAGGTAACTTGCTTTTTTAACATTTAGTAGTTTATAGGTCAGGAAAATATCAGAGAACTACTGAAGGCTTGTAGTTGCTGGCAGCTTGGATGAATATGACCTATTAAGTAAAATTTATGGTCTCTTTATTTGAATTTTAAAATAAAATTAGTGAGGTAATACATTTTGGTAATAGGAATGAGGGCCAAAATAAGTCATAATATCTGGAACAGAAAAATAGTGTTTGCTCAAAGTAGCATCTAAGAAATAGTTGTAAATTATAAATTGAAAGGAGGGAAGAACTCTAGGGAAAATTGTGATTGGAAGGAAGTGGCACTGAGTAAATTGTTGGAGCTGTGAGCTGATGAGTCTCCATGTCATGGTGGACTTCATCCTAGAGGCCAAAGCAACTGGGAAGGCTCAATTGGATTGGAAAATAGGATTGTAATTATTTCATTTGAGGAGCAAAGTTGAAACCTACAGTTCAATGAGCCTAACATCTGACATAAAGAAAATGTTGGAAGCTATTATTAAAGATATTATAATTGGGTCAACAGGCAAAATCAACATGGATTTGTAAAAGGAATATCATGGTTCACCAATTTATTGGAACTCTTTGGACAAGTTTCAGTGCCAATAGACAATAGGTGCAGGAGTAGGTCATTCGGCCCTTTGAGCCACCACCGCCATTCAATGTGATCATGGCTGATCATCCCCAATCAGTACCCCGTTCCTGCCTTCCCCATACTCCGCTATCTTTAAGTGCCCTATCTAGCTCTGTCTTTAAAGTATTCAGAGAACCGGCCTCCACTGCCCTCTGAGGCAGAGAATTCCACACTCACAACTCTCTGTGAGGAAAATGTGTTTCCACGTCTCCGTTCTAAATGGTTTACCCCTTATTCCTAAACTGTGGCCCCTGGTTCTGGACTCCCCCAACGTCGGGAACAACCTCCTATTGTTTGTCATATATATTAAGCAATTGCATGTCAGTGGCAAGATTAGTAGATTTCCATATGAATATAAAGCAGGATAGTAAAAAGAATATAAAGCAGGATAGTAAAAGCTTCTTTAGGTATGTGAAGAGGAAAAAATTAGTTAAGACTAAAGTTGGACCCTTGAAGACCGAAAAAGGTGAATTTATTATGGGGAATAAGGAAATGGCAGATGAGTTGAACAGGTACTTTGGATCCGTCTTCACTAAGGAGGACACAAACAATCTTCCTGATATAGGAGTGGCCAGAGGATCTGGGGTGACAGAGGAACTGAAGGAAATCCACATTAGGCAGGAAATGGTGTTGGATAGACTGATGGGACTGAAGGCTGATAAATCCCCAGGGCCAGATGGTCTGCATCCCAGGGTACATAAGGAAGTGGCTCTGGAAATCGTGGATGCATTGGTGATAATTTTCCAATTTTCTATAGACTCAGGATCAGTTCTTGTGGATTGGAGGGTAGCTAATGTATTCCCACTTTTTAAGAAAGGCGGGAGAAAGGGAATTATAGACCAGTTAGCCTGACATCGGTGGTGGGAAAGATGCTGGTGTCAATTATAAAAGATGAGATAGCCGAACATTTGGATAGCAGTAACAGGATCGGTCCGAGGCAGCATGGATTTACGAAAGGGAAATCATGCTTGACTAATCTTCTGGAATTTTTTGAAGATGTAACTAGGAAAATGGACAAGGGAGAGCCAGTGGATGTAGTGTACCTGGACGTTCAGAAAGCATTTGATAAGGTCCCTCATAGGAGATTAGTGGGCAAAATTAGAATAGAATAGAATAGTTTCTTTATTGTCATTGTAACATGAACCATGTACAACAAAATTAAAAAAATGTCAGCCAGTCAGTGCACCATTCAAACATTTCTAAAAGCTAACGATACATACACGGTAAAATATTAAAAGTTAAACAACTAAAATAAATATCACGAAAATAGCACGCATAAACACCCAACACTCCATCCTTCTGTCGATTTCACAGTGTACCCCAGTCCCTTAGTATGTCTCGCCCCTGCGTTCCTTGGCGGCTACATTTAGTGCTTTTATAGCAGTGGGGTAAAAACTGTTTTTTAGTCTGTTCGTCCTTGTCCTTGTAGATCTGTACCGTCTGCCTGACGGCAACAGTTCAAACAGGGAGTGTCCGGGGTGGGAAATGTCCTTTATGATACTCTGGGATTTTTTGGTGCAGCGGGAACTGTGTAAGTCCTCCAAGGTAAGGAGAGGGCAGCCGACAATCCTCTGGGCGTTGTCAATGGTCCTCTGGAGCGCTTTCCTCTGAGCCGCTGTGCAGCTGGTGTACCACACGCATACACAGTATGTTAGTATGCTCTCAATGGAGCACAGATAAAAGGACAGCAGCAGTCTCTGAGTGATGTTATTCTTCCTGAGCACCCTCAGGAAGTGCAGTCTCTGCTGGACCTTTTTCAGCAGCGCAGTGGTGTTCACGCTCCACGTCAGGTCCTCCTCAATATGGATTCCCAGGAAGCGGAAATCCGCCACCCTCTCCACACAGTCCCCTCTGATAGTCAATGGTACCATGTCCGTTTTATTCTTCCTAGGGCACATGGTATTGGGGGTAAAATGCTGACATGGATAGAAAATTGGTTGGCAGACAGGAAACAAAGAGTAGGGATTAACGGGCCCCTTTCAGAATGGCAGGCAGTGACTAATGGGGTACCGCAAGGCTCGGTGCTGGGACTGCAGCTATTTACGATATATGTCAATGATTTGGATGAAGGGACTCAAAGTAACATTAGCAAATTTGCAGATGACACAAAGCTGGGTGGCAGTGTGAACTGTGAGGAGGATGCTATGAGAATGCAGGGTGACTTGGACAGGTTGGGGGAATGGGCAGATGCATGGCAGATGAAGTTTAATGCGGATAAATGTGAGGTTATCCACTTTGGTAGCAAAAACAGGAAGGCAGATTATTATCTAAATGGCGTCAAGTTGGGAAAAGGGGAAGTACAACGGGATCTGGGGGTCCTTGTTCATCAGTCTATGAAAGTAAACATGCAGGTACAGCAGGCAGTGAAGAAAGCGAATGGCATGTTGGCCTTTATAACAAGAGGAATCGAATATAGGAGCAAATACACTTCTGCAGTTGTACAGAGCCCTAGTGAGACCGCACATGGAGTATTGTGTGCAGTTTTGGGCCCCTAATTTGAGGAAGGACATTCTTGCTATTGAGGGAGTGCAACGTAGGTTTACAAGGTTAATTCCCGGGATGGAGGGATTGTCATATGCTGAGAGAATGGAACAGCTGGAGTTTAGAAGGATGAGAGGTGATCTCATTGAAACATATAAGATTGTTAAGGGCTTGGACTCGCTAGAGGCAGGAAACATGTTCCCGAAGTTGGGGGAGTCCAGAACCAGGGGCTACAGTTTAAGAATACAGAGTAAGCCATTTAGAACGGAGGCGAGGAAACACTTTTTCATACAGAGAGTGGTGAGTCTGTGGAATTCTCTGCCTCAGTGGGCGATGGAGGCAGGTTCTCTGGATGCTTTCAAGAGAGAGCTAGATAGGGCTCTTAAAAACAGCACAGTCAGGGGATATGGGGAGAAGGCAGGAACGGGGTACTGATTGGGGATGATCAGCCATGATCACATTGAATGGCGGTGCTGGCTCGAAGGGCCGAATGGCCTACTCCTGCACATATTGTCTTTTGTCTGTTGTCTATTGACACCAAAATTGGTGGTATAGTGAGCATTGGTCTCGTGTTACAATAGGATGTAGATAAACTGAGAAAGTGGACAGCGGAATGGCAGAGGCAATTTAACTCCAACTAATGAGAAATGGTCAAACCAGGCAAGGACATGCACAGTGAATGGAAGGACTCTGGGGAGTGTTGTTGAACATGTCTTTGCTGTAGCTTGGCGACCAGAACTCTAGTTTTATTTTGATTTCACATATTGCTGGATACATTGGGAAGATTGGAGGGAATTTCTTCCAGTTTCAAACATGTATCAAATCTACTTAGTCTTGCCAATGGGGGAAAAAACAATCCCACTTTCTCCTGTCCACCAATGTACTGAGATTTGTCATCCCTGGAATTGTTCATACAAATAGCATCTTCATGTAATTTGGGATTAAATATAGGATTATGATGACATTGGGGAAAATACAAGGATTGTTGTTTCGTTGAAAATGCATTTCGTTGTCTCTGTACTGTACACTGACAATGACAATTAAAATTGAATCTGAATCTGAAGGATTTACAAACCGGTTGTGATAAGGTAGAATTATGTAATATGATTAGGGCCTGAAATTGCATCTCTATGAAAAAGTCTCTGCTATGATTTTATCATCATTTAATGTGCCTTCTGCCTCTCATTGCAGTTGTGTTTTTAAGGCTGGATATTGGGAGCCAGGATAATTATTTAAAGTGAGATAATATCCAAAATTAGTAATTGAAAACACTGAAATTAGCTGCTTAGGTAATTTGTGGCAATGAATTGCTGATGATTGCCAGTTCCTGAATTTATGATAAATTACTGCATTACTTGCACAATACTGTAACATACATTTGGCTAAAGACCTTGGTCAAACACAAGCAAATGCTTCTTATGACTGCATTAACATTTTATAAACTTGCTCACTGCAAAATGATATTAGAAATAGATGCAACAACTACGTCATTTTGATTACACTATTGATGTTTTCCACGTACAATGTGGTTTAGATAATATGTCTGCGGTAAAAAATGAGTGCAGATTTGGTGCGATAACTAATGGATATCAAGATAAACTTATCTTGATCGCCCTTATCTTGATCGCCTTATGGCTGGATTTCAACCTGTTCAGTCTGAAGGTCTCAACGCGAAACATCACCTATTCTTTCTCTCCAGAGCTGCTGCCTGTCCTGCTGAGTTATTCCAGCTTTTAGTGTCTATCTTCAGTTTAAACCACCATCTGTAGTTCCTTCCTACACTCTTTGTTATGCGAAACAGGTCCTATTCTCATAATAATATTCACCTTCGTTGCTGCAGATAATACAATCCCAGTTATCAAATCTTTCTTCAAAGTGAAAAAAAAATCCAGCTTTGCCAATATATTTATAAATCGCCCCTGGATCGTCTCCAGAGCAATTGCACCCTTTCTACAGTGTGTCATAGTCTTACAGCATGGAAACGGGCCCTTCATCCCAACTTGTCCATGCAGATCAAGATGCCCCATCTAAACTATTCCCATTTATCCACATTTGGCCCATATCCCTTTAAACCTTGTGTGCGCCAGGGTGTGTTTTAGGTTGTGCGAGTCAGTGAAGCGGGGACAACACCTGGAGTGAGCGGAGACTTGGCGATGTCCGGCGAGCATTTCCCTCTCCCCCTCCCCCCCCCCCCCCCCCCCCCCCCGGGAATGCGGGCCGGCCCAGGTGCTCTGTGTCCAACTGGGGTCTGAGGGAGATGAGGGACAGTGCTCGGGGGTCCGGGGGATGTGACGGACAGTGACCTGGGGGTCGGGGAGCTGAGCCTTAGCCCAAAATTCATCCCCACGGCTCTGGAGGCTGCACCGATGCCCCCACTCACCCGGTTCACTCCTGGCTCCGGGCCGAGATTAAAACCAAAGATCCTATAGCCGCCGGAGGTGAGAGTGGGAGGTGTGAGCCGTGCCCCCCCATTGGGAAAAACGCTATCAGCCGCAGACTGGCGCGTAAAGCAATGCACAGCGCTACACGCTTGCTGCGCAAATCAATACACAGTGCTTCAGACTTGGCATGTAAAGGTAATACACACAGCGCTGTCGGTTTGGCGCGCAAAGGTTTAAACAGAGCTCTGTCGGCTTAACGTGTGCAGATTTAAACAAAGAGCTGTCGGCCGCAGCGCAATGCGTGCTAAATATACTGCTACCGGCTGCAGCTCTATGGGGTTTAAATATAGCACTATGGCCTTTAAACATAGTGTCATAGGTCACAGGCTGGGAAATTTTTGATTTTGCCTTTGAGGATTAAATGTCCAGGCATCTTTAAGAAATGTTCACAATTGCCCTCAGAGTCTTTATTTGCCTTCAAAGATAAACTGAACCTCATTGCAATTCATCCAAAGGGCAGTATATCTCCAATAAACATTGTGACCGTACATTGGGACATCACTCTAGATGAGATCACTCTTGAGTTTGGCTTGAGCGGACGAAAACTAATATGGGGAAGAATATAACCACTGAGCTAAGCTGACTCAGGTAGAGATAGAGATAGAGCTAAACTGACTTTTTAAAGAAAGTGAAAGGAAATCGCTGAACTTTTCAGATATGTTGGTAGACAAAATTGCTGGAGAAACTCAGCAGGTGCAGCAGAGTCTATGGAGCAAAGGAAACAGGCAACGTTTCGGGCCGAAACCCTCCTTCAGACAGATATGTTTTCTGTTACTTTTGAACAAAATGGTTTTGGAGAATTACGGTAGAGTATTTAAATATGACTCCCAGCATCCCTTCAGGGCTTGTTGAGTTGTAAAAATTGTCCTAATTCAATTCAGAAGGTGTCAGCCAACAAATAAGATTTTTTCCTGGTTTTATATTCTTAGATGAAGTAGTGGAATTTGCAGAATTCACCCTGTGTGGTGATGGAATTAAAGAGTCATATGGTGATACAGCGTGGAAACATACCCCTTGGTCCAATGTACCCACACCGGCCAACATGTCCCAGTTACACCAGTCCCACCTGCTTGCGTTTTGTCCACATCTCTCCAAACCTGTCCTATACATGTACTAACTGTTTATTCAATGTTGGGATAGTCCCTGCCTCAACTACCTCCTCTGGCAGCTTGTTCCAGACACAGCTACCAGCCTTGGAGGGCATCTACAATACACGGTGCCTCAGGAAGGCCATCAGCATTCATAAAGACTCCTCGCACCCTTGCAATAGTCTGTTTGAACTTCTACCATCCAGCAGACGTTACAAGGCCTTCTACGCCTGCAGCTCCAGACTTAGGACAGCTTTATCCCCAGAGCTATAGCTGCTCTGAACCAGTCCTGCTGGGTGCCCTCCCCATGAACTATCCCTCGGATGGTCACGTCGCACATTTTTTAAACTTTTTTTTAATCTTGTTTCTCTGGGTGTCTAAATGTTTAGCTAATTAAGTTATTACATCGGATGGAAGTTGCATTGCAAATCTCGTTGTACCTCTGTACAATGACAATAAAGATATATTATTATTATTATTATTATACACCCAAAACCCTTTGTGTGGAAATGTTACCCCTCAAATTAAATATTAAATATTTTCCCCTTCACCTTAAACCTATTTCCTCTGGTCCTCGATTCACCTACTCCGGGCAAGAGACTCTGTGCATCTACTCAATCAATTCCTCTCATGATTTTATACACCTCTATAAGATCACCCCTCATCCTCCTGCGCGCCAAGGAATAGAGTCCCTGCTTGCATAACCTCTCACTATAGCTCTAGTCCTGGCATTATCCTCGTAAATCTTCTCGGTACTCTTTCCAGTTTGGCAGCATCTTCCCTATAACATGGTACCAGAACTGGGTACTGATTTTGGACGAACAGCCATGATCATGTTGAATGGCGATGCTGGCTCGAAGGGCCAAATGGCCTACTCCTGCACCTATTTTCTAAGGTGTTTTTCTGTCTTGAGTTTGAGACAAGAATTTTGCTAAACTTACAATGGATATTTTTATTTAATTAATATGGTATGTGGTTGATTGATATGGTGAAAACCAAAGATCATAGAGCGGAGCAAGATGGTCCACTCCTGCAAAATCTAATGGACTGACGTGTAGTAAGGAACGGAGCGGGGCTCTATGATCTTTGGTAATTAACGTTGCGGGGGAATAATAGCAATATGAAGATTCCAGTTCCTCTACTTTTGGAGTGTTCCTTATTGTTTTTTTGTGTCTATGGAATTGTTTTGAAACAATAAAATGGGGTTGGTCTTCCTAATAGCCAGAGAGTGAAATGAGATCTGTCTGTAATAGTGAGGGTTATCTAAATGAAGTATTTAACAAACTAAAATTTGTTTTGAGCAAGATTAACAATGGATGTATAACTTGTTCAGCGGTCATACAACTTATTTTATTCAATACACAATAGACAATAGGTGCAGGAGTGGGCCATTCGGCCTTTCGAGCCAGCACTGCCATTCAATGTGATCATGGCTGATCATCCACAATCAGTCCCCCATTCCTGCCTTCTCCCCATATCCCCTGACTCCACTATCTTTAAGAGCCCTATCTAGCTCTCTCTTGAAAGTATCCAGAGAACCGGCCTCCACCGCCCTCTGAGGCAGAGAATTCCACAGACTCACAACTCTGTGAGAAAAAGTATTTCCTCGTCTCCGTTCTAAATGGCTTACCCCTTATTCTTAAACTGCGGCCCCTGATTCTGGACTCCCCCAACATCAGGAACGTTTCCTGCCTCTAGCGTGTCCAAACCCTTAATAATCATATGTTTCAATAAGATCACCGCTCATCCTTCTAAACTCCAGAGTATACAAGCCCAGCCGCTGCATTCTCTTCAGCGACCATACAACGTATTAGATTGTGTAGGAAAGAACTATAGATGCTGGTTTAGATCAAAGGTAGACACAAAATAGAAGAAGGACCTCGATCCGAAACGTAACCCTTTCCTACTCTCCAGTGATGCTGCCTGTCCAGTTGAGTTACTCCTAACTTATTGGATTGATCAATTCTAAATTGCAACCATATACAAGTGTTGAATGAGAATTTTGTATACTTAAATGTAACCATCTTTACAGCTCCAATTTCCGAACATTGCCATTTGGTATGTCCTTTTGCTTTTCGTCAAGGTGCCATAAATTTGACAAGTGATGTGAAAGGGTGAGGGATTAGCTGTTTTAGCCATTGTATTTCTCCCCCTTTCAATAAATTCAGATGGTTGTGTTTATGTTTCTCTGGCAAAATGGGCACTTGGATGAAATATCCTGGCAGTTTCATCAAAGAATATGTTTGTTTAAAACAAAAAAAAACTCTACTGGGGAATTTTGCAGACCATTCTTGTTCTCTTTATCTTATTTCTATGATGTACATGTCATAAAGGCAATTTTATATAAATTATATTTATATATATAAACACATATATTCATTATATATCTTATATCTATATATCTATCTATCTACTAGATCAAGTGCAGACCCTCTGTTACCCCAACGTGCGGTTGGGGGGGGGGGGGGGGGGGGGGAGAGGCGGCAAGCAGCATCACACACTAACTACCCCCCCCCCCCCGCACTCACGCTAATAGAGGGGGGAGGAGAGGGGGAGAGAGAGGGGGGGGGGAGGAGAGAGGGGCGGGGGGAAGAGAGAGGGATTGCAGAGAGGGAATGGGGAATGTTGTAAAAACATTAATATCTCTGTCAATTTTCATCGACGGGAAAAATCCTCGGCACATATGCGGCGGAGGGGGGCTCTCAGCGAGGTGGCCAAAAATGACGGCCGTAGGTGGCGGCATACTCTCGGAAACCGCAGCACAGAAAGCCAAAACCTGACATTACTCAACCATCTACACAGGGATGAAATTGATGGAAGGGTGAAAATGCACTGGCAGAACTGATATGCTCGGGACTCTGGTGGTAGAGGGACAAAGCAATGACCTTGTCTGACTAACTCCATCGTCTTCCTCTTGCTCTTCTACGTCCTGTCGCATTCCGCAATTGTGACGCAAAGAAAGACAGTGCAGTTCTTGTAAAAGTTCACCAGCTCCTCTGATCAAGTCACTAATTGCATGGGGCGCTGCGCTCACTGCGGCTGTTCGTTGCTCCGGTTCCAGTCATGGTTCCTCTTTGTTTAAGGAGGAACTGCAGATGCTGGAAAATCGAAGGTAGACAAAAGTGCTGGAGAAACTCAGCGGGTGCAGCAGCATCTATGGAGCGAAGGAAATAGGCAATGTTTCGGGCCTAAACTCTTCTTCAGACTGATGTTGGGGGGGTTGGGGGTGGGGGTGGGGAGAAGAAAGGAAAAAGGAAGAGAAGGAGCCCGGGGGCTGAGGGAGAGCTGAGAAAGGGAGGAGACAGCAAGGGCTACCGGAAATTGGAGAATTCAATGTTTATGCCACTAGGGTGCAGACTGCCCAAGCGGAATATGAGGGGCTGTTCCTCCAATTTGCGGTGGTGCTCACTCTGGCCATGGAGGAGACCCAGGACAGAGAGGTTGGATTCGGAATGGGAGGGGGAGTTGAAGTGCTGAGCCACCGGGAGATCAGGTTGGTTAATGCGGACCGAGCGGAGGTGTTCGGCGAAACGATCGCCAAGCCTACGCTTAGTCTCACCGATGTAGATCAGCTGAAGATGGCTGCACGTCGCCGAGACACGAGGTTGGCAAACGGCGAGCCGCCGTTTGGTTTGCTCTGGAATGTTCTGGAACATTTCACAAATGAAATTAGAAGTGCCATACATGGATACAGATTGTGCCACTACACACACGCACATGCACACACCCACACACTGAATTTTAAGTTTTGTTAATTCACTCTCCAGCTATCAGGGGGGCGCACTATCCTAGCTATTAACCTTCCCAATGCTTGAGAATTTGACTGCATGTATGAACTATATGTTGGGATGATTTGGAAGATTGATGTAAAATATTCTTGCATAATTCTGTCCAGTCAAATCCTGGACCTCCCAGATAGTACGAATAAAGAACAAATTAATTTGAGCAATAAAGGGCACACAAATCGATAAATGTAATTTACCCAGGAAAATGGACAGCTTCTTCCTTGGATTCTTTTTAATTGACTGAGCTATGGTCCACAAAATTATCTGGAAATATCATTGACCAAAGTCTAAGTCTTCTGAATGGAATAATAATAAGGTAATTTTTGATAGAAAAGGAAATGATAAAACTCAGGGACAAACTTACTTGGATAAACGTGAGGCAGAAGCAAACTGACGGCAGTTTGAGAGCATTGGTTAAACTTGACGCAAGATCTTGTAAGTTATGCTAGAGCTATGCAAATTCTGCCATGGAATGCATTATGAATCGGTTATTACATTACCAATTGTACTTCATTCCTGGAACTTCGGAAAGAAATGTTCACAAAGAAAAATCTTACAGATTCTGAGAAATCTGAATCAAGAACAAGTACTGGAAATACTGAAGTTAAGAAGAAATGGTTTAGGCAGGAGAAGGGATGGCAACCACATTGAAAATAATTCTCAAAAGATCCAAAAATTAGGTGAGATTTTCTGACCGACGATCTTGAAAGTTGCGCTTGTAAAGATAATTGAAGCAGTTACAGTGCTTGCAGTGGAGAGTTTGTATAATAATTGAAAATAAAACATTAGCAAGGTGCTAAGAAAGTGTAAGATAAACAGGGGTAACAGGAAAGCTCTAACAACGTATTGGGATAGTAATGTTAAGTGAAATGGGCTCCTTTTATGTACTATCATTTCAAAGTTCACCTCTTAGTGGGCAGAGCTGTTCAGTAAGAAGTTCATGCAGCTCATATCGATCAAAGATTGCTTTGGATTGAGGATATTTTGGGTTTTTTCCGGTTGTATTCATTTAAAGGACAATGCGCTATGAGCATTGTGTAGCCATTATAGAAACATGGATTGGTGTAAAGCCCATAGTAATTAAATGTCATGGCTATAAGGTCTCCTTTGTCCTGGATTTCTGGTGCATCAATGAGAAGACATTTTCTCACTATCTGACTGTTGTACCATAATAATAATTACTTTATACTTGAGTTTGGAAAGGCTGCAGTAACTAATAAGGGTAATTGGTGAGGTTTATGATTGTTGAGAGATGGTGAAAAGATTGACGTAAAGTTTCAGATGTGGTCGAGGTAAAATGTAATAATACCAGTTGTCATGAAATTCTGCAATTAAAAAAAGAAAGAAAATAAGTGGTTTTGGTATCCTTGTGGTCAGCAGAACATTATGGGCATTATCTAAAATTGGATGTTGTGTTTATAAGTATTTTCCGCTAAGACACCGTAACATTGACTACATGACACTGTAACTCACAGCTCTAGGCTAAATTTTAAAAGCCGAAAATTGGACTTTAAAATTACTTGGGGCCAGATGCAGATTGTAGAAGGTATTACGCTGCTAGTTCCAAACATGCTATTATTTGTACAGTTATGAATATCACTGAACATGGTTGTCACAAATCTCTAAAATTTGCACATTGCTTCAGCTTCTTCCCAAGCTGCTGATTTTAAAATACACATAGTCAGAGAAAGAGAGGCTAATAGCTAAAGCATTATTTTTGGATTAAGGACAGTTAATCGGGAAGTTTGAAAAAATTCAGGAACAAATTGGACCCATTTCATGCAACTGCGTTATCGAAATTAGCATGTTAATGCCATTTGTAGCAAATTTATTCTGTGGTCCAGCTCAACTGATTTTGCCATGATGTGTATTTTAGTTTCTCGGAGCATTTTATTTTGGGTTTTATTCTTATTGAGACGGCTGCTGCTCTCGTTCACTATATCCTCCCTCGCTCAAAAGAACAGAGGAGATTGAAGCAACCACTCAATATAGCCGTGTGGTATGAAGCTTTACCAAATCTTGAGTTTCATGAATAACATTTCTACTTTACATGACAAGCAAGTCTGAATATCATAAGGAATGGAACATGCGTTAAGGGTGCTTTGAACTATAGTGTTTGGCATATCACCATATCTGTTTCTTGCCATGTTTATGTGCTTACAGGTCCCTGTCTTTTATGCTGACATATCTTTTGTCTCTTTATTATTTAGATATCTAAATGCCATTCAAACTATGTGTCCACACATTCTTCGTTACCTGACCACCGCAGTGATCACCAACAAGGATGTCCGAAAACGTAGACAGGTCTTGAAAGATTTAGTGAAGGTCATCCAACAAGTGAGTACTCATTTATTCATTTGCATATTCCTCGAAAGGATTTCCTTTTTTTCCACACCCTATATCGGGAAGCATCTTACTTTATCCTCAAGTTAGACACAAAATGCTGCGGGACAGGCAGCATCTCTGAAGTGAAGGAATGGGTGGCGTTTAGGATCAAGACCCTTCTTCAGACTGAGAGTCAGGGGAGATGGAAATTCAAGAAATGGAAGGAAAAGGTGTGAAATGACTGATGAAAGCAGATGATATCAAGGAAATGTAGAATGGTTCATTGTTGGCTGAGGGGAAGGTGACAATGAGGCATAGAAATAGTAAAACTATTCTGGAGGACAGTGAAACCAGTCAAAGAACTAGGGTGGGGGGGAGGTTGTGGACAGAATGGAGAGAGAGGGAAAGCAAGTTAAAGAAGTTAGATAAATCAATATTCATACCACTGGGTTGTAAGTTGCCAAAACAAGATATGAGGTACTGTTCCTCCAATTTGCGTTTGGCTTCACTCTTAACAGTTGAGGAGGCCCAGGAAAGAAAGGTCAGTATGAGAATGGGAGAGGTTTTTAAAGTGTTTGGCAACCGAGATATGGCGTAGGCCGAGGCAGACTGACCTGATCTGTCGGACAGATGTTTGGGGATTTTTTTTTTTTATAGAAAGATTTCTTCTGTCATCAGCTGTGGCGGTCTTCCTTGGCCTGCCAGTCCCTTTGAGATTAGTAAACTCATCAGTGCCCTCTTTCTTCTCAATGTTGTTCCAAACAGTTGATTTTGGTAAGCCTAAGGTTTGGCTGATGTCTCTAACAGTTTAAATCTAACAGTACAACAAGTAGCCCGTATTTATTTTGGTCTTCCTCCACTTATCCACTTGCTTCCATCTCCCAACTCCAACATTTCCCATCCCCTATCTAGCTCCAACTACCTGTCATCCTTCACCTACTGTCAGTCAAATAATTATCTACTAGCTTAATCGTTTTACTCTTTTTTTGATACTGACTCTTTTCAAGCACAGACCCGATGCGGATCTTTGACTCAGAATGTAAGCAATTCCTTTCCCACTGAATTTCTCCAGCATATTGTTGCTCTTGAATGTAGTAATTATTAGACTAAGTGAGACCTGTTGGGTCCCAGCATCACAGGGGAGGGCTGGTCACCAACGCAATATTCCACCTCTCCACCAATTCCAATGTTGCTCGCCAGTGGGGGAGGGGCTGTCTGTTGCGCTAGTATGGGTGTTGCGGGCCGAAGGTACTGGTCTCCAGAGGGCTAGTATAGACATTGTGTGCCGAATGGATTCTTGGGCTGGCATCCAAGTGTTGCAACGATTTTTTTAAAAGCCAAGCCAAGGCAAACAATTGGGATGCAGCCACCTGACAACCAAAATTCATTTTGTGAACACAAACATTTTAAAAAGGTGAGGCAAACACTTGGGCAGCAGCCACACCTGACAACCAAAATTCATTTTGTGAACACAAACTTGTGAACACAAACTTGTTAAAAAGGCGAGGCAAACAATTGCGCTGCAGCCACGTGACAACCAAAATCCATTTTGTGAACACAAACTTTTTAAAAAGGCAAGGCAAACAATTGGGCTGCAGCCACTTTACAGCCGCAGCTCAGAGAGCCGTGACCCTCTCGCTTCCTGAGTCTGGCAGAGACTGAGTGAGGCATTACACTTCCGGGTTTTATATTCCCTCCCCCTGCCACCAGCGGGGGCAGCAGAGAGAATGGGGATTTAAAAAAACCCATTAATATCTCTCTGATTTTTCATCGATAAGAAAAATCCTCTGGTCCAGGAAGGCGGAGGGGGTCTCTGAGTGAGGTGGCCAAAAATGACGGCCGTAGGTAGCGGTGTTCTCTCGGATATCTCACCAAAGTGGGCTAAAAGCGGTCAAGATCAGACTTTTAGTAATATAGAAGATATCCGATTGCTTCTTCTGATACCATTCTGGATATCATTCACTCACTATATATTAAAAAAGTCCCTCAAATGTGCTTTAAAACTTCTTTCTCTCACCTCTGGTTTTTGATAACCCCACTACAGGAAAAAGATTCTGAATATATTTCATATCTATATTATCTTTGAAATTAATATTTCATATAATAATGATATTTCTAAGCATGAATAAAAAAAGCTGCAGGTATATTGCCATAGTCTTCTTCCTATGGCTCTGAAGCCATTAGGCCGTTATTTCATATTTATATATGAAATAGCTGTAGTCCCAACACCGAGCCTTGTGTTACCCCACTAGTCACTGCCTGCCAATCTGAAAGGGACCCGTTGCGCCCCACCCAAGGTTTCTCTGAGGTTCCCGGAGGTTTTGGTCCCTCTCCCTAATGGTCGAAAGTGGTTTCCGCGTAATCGAGGCTTCTTCTATGTTCCTGAGATTATTTCAACAAATTCAAAACCAGCCTCAACTAAAAATAGGTTGCCGTTTGATCGAAGCTAGGTAGAGTGGGGTTGCTATTTACTTACAGGCAGTCGAAGGCCAGCTCCTTCGCTGACCCGGCCATTTTGATTGGCTCATTGGAGTTTCAGCAAAGATCCTGTAGGATCTTTGGTTTTCAGGACCTAGAAGATCCGCCGGAAGGTAAAACGCCCGCTAACTTTATTAAACTTTAAACTGTCTCCCCCCCTTTCTCTCCCCCTTCTCTCCCCTTCTCTCTCCCCTCCCCCCTTCTCTCCCCCTTCTCTCTCCCCTTCTCTCTCCCCTTCTCTGTCCTTCTCTCCCCTCCCTCCCACGCTCTCTAAAGGACTTACCATGCTCTGTGGCAGCCGTTTACCTTCTTCTTCATCGCGCAGACAGTGCTCCTCCGCTGCCCCTGGCCCCCACCTTCACGATGTGTTTGTGTGTGTTTACCTCGAGTTCCCTTATCAAATCCAGAATTGCCTTCTCCCTGATAGGCTCCAGTACAAGCTGCTCTAAGAATCCATCACGGAAGCACTCCACAAACTCCCTTTCTTGGGGTCCAGCACCAACCTGATTTTCCCAGTCTACCTGCATGTTGAAATCTCCCATAACAACCATACCATTTCCTTTGCGACGTGCCAATTTTAACTCTTGATTCAACTTGCACCCTATATCCAGGCTACTGTTTGGGGTCCTGTAGATAACTCCCATTGGGGTCTTTTTACCCATACAATTCCTCATTTCTATCTATACTGACTGCATCTCCTGATTCTATGTCACCCCTCCCAATGGACTGCATTTAATTCCTCACCAACAGAGCTACCCTACCCCCTCTGCCCACCTGCCTTTTTGATAGGACTTGAATATTCAGTTCCCAGCCCTGGTCCTCTTGCAGCTATGTCTCTGTAATTCCCACAACATCATACTTGCCAATTTCCAATTGAGCCTCAAGCTCATCCACTTTATTTCTCATACTTTGTGCATTCATATATAATTCTTTTAATCCATTATTCCCTTCACCTTTCAGATCGATTCCTATTTCACTTGCCCATACTCTCCTATCCCTTCCTGAGCTTTCTGCCCCGTTAAAGATCATAAATCTTTGGTTTAAACCCACCCGTTTGGTTTAAAGTCCCCCTCCTGTTAAGGTGCAACCCGTCCTTTTTGTACCATTCAACCTTCCCACA
This sequence comes from Leucoraja erinaceus, assembly GCF_028641065.1. Taxonomy (NCBI): domain Eukaryota; kingdom Metazoa; phylum Chordata; class Chondrichthyes; order Rajiformes; family Rajidae; genus Leucoraja; species Leucoraja erinaceus. The sequence continues at coordinate 83,119,220 of NC_073380.1, read as the reverse complement.
AAACAGATCCCAGCGGTCTGTAAGGTTCTAAATCCCTGCTTCCGACACCAGCTCCTCAGCCACACGTTCAGATCCCCTATCTCCCTGTTTTTGCCCTCACCAGCACGAGGAACTGGAAGCAAACCGGAGATAACATCTCTCGAGGTCCTGCTTTTCAGACCTTCCGAGTTCTCTGAAGTCACGCTGCAGAATGTCTTTCCTCTTCTTCCTGACATCATTTGTGGCGACATGCACTACTACTTCCGGCTGCTCACCTTCACCTTTGAAGATGCCCTGCAATCGGTCCATGACGTCCTGGATCCTGGCACCAGGGAGTCACCAGGCTACAAGCACCCGACTCGTGCAAAAATTTGTGGCGAATTCAGGCTCACATGGTTTTTAGGTACAGCTTGTTCCGGTTGCCTAGCAACGAGCAGCTTCACGTGAGGGTCGAGAGCTGAGATTCAAGCTCTGAGGCCAAAGGGCATAACGGGCTTATCTGTACAAGGGGAGGTTGAGGAGATTTTTATTAAACGAGGCACAAGCTTGGTGTCTCTTGTCCTTTACTTTCGGTCGTGAGATTTAATGGATTCTACATATTCTTTCCTAACCAATCCTCTAGATCTTCTTTTAGTGATCCTTTGTATTCAGTCTTAAATGCTTTTAATGCTGTTAATTGCAATACCGTAGGGTTATGCTTACCATATTGAGTGATTTTGTTTATTTCCTCATTGACAAACTTAAATTATAAAGGGCTGTAAAAAGAGCCTGTTTGTTAAGGGGCTGTCCCACTTGGGCAACCTAATCCGTGAGTTCTGGCGAGTTTACCCTCGACTCGTACTCGCAGCATGGGCGACACGAGGTCGTAGGAGGTCTTTGTAACTCTCCTTCATGCTCGAGAGTAGTCCCCCGCGTACTCGAGGCCTCAGCTAGGTCGCGGCGTATTTTTCAACATGATGAAAAATGCCCACGAGTAAAATAAGGTCGCCATGGAAAAAAAATCGATACTTTTTTTACTCGTAGGTTTAATCGTAGTAGGCCGTAGTAGGTCGGCATGTTAGTCGTAGGCAATCGAGGGTAGTCAAAGGTAGTCGTAGATAGTCTTCATTATGGTCAAAGGGAGGTCGAAGGAGATCGAAGGAGGTCGTCTTCACTCTCCACTATTTCGGTGTCCAATTTTCCCAAAGTTAGTTGTAGCTAGTCGAAGCTAGTCTTCAACATAATCGAAGGAGGTCTTCAACATGACATTTTTTCAAACTCTTCTAAACTCTTCTAAACTCGCCAATTAGGTCGCCCAAGTGGGACAGCCCCTTTACTTGGGTGCAGCCTAGTATTGTCTCTGCTCCCATGACCCCCCACAGGCAGCTCATTTCAGATATGCCCCGCCATCTGTATGTAAAAACCTGCCCCTCAGACCTTCTTTAAATTGCTCACTTTAATCTTGTGCCCCCTACTGCCTTGCATAAACAATTGACCATATATATTCTATATATGCCTCTCTTAATTTTATAAACCTCTGTTACATTATCCGTCGGCCTCCTAGGTTCCAATGACAATAAACCCAGTATATCCAATCTGTCCCTGTATAAACAGCCCTCTGTGTCAGACAACATCCTCCTGAATCCCTTCAGTGCTCTCTTTTGCTAGCATATCCTTCCTAGAGTATGGCAACCAGAACTGTAGATGAGAATCCATTGCTACCTGATGAATCATTTGTGTTACATGGCATCCCAACATATGTACTTTGCTTATAAAGGCAAGAATGCCCAATACCTTTTTCACTATTCTATCCATCTACATTGCTTCTTTCAGGGAGTAATGGACTTGCACCACAAGATCTCTCAGTACATGAAGCTGTATATGAGATGAATTTTAAAGAAAGGTTTTGAGCAACATAAAGAGCTGAGCTTGTCTGAATGTGTTATCTTTAACAGTGAGAAAGGAAGGGAAAGAGAGAAAATCAGATGCCAAACTCACTGGAACTGTAGAAAGTCCATTGCCACTACAAACACATACAGATATGTAAAGCTAAATATAGGGCAAGAGTGGAAGGATTAAAAATCTTAGGGCTATTTTAAGTCTTGTATAAAACAGCACAATCCCGAAAATCCACAAATATACAGATTTGAATGGGTTGCATTGGCCAGTGAGAAAATAAATGCCTGTTTTGTTTTCTGCAACATGCTGCAATAAGGAAATAATGTACATATATAATAAGATTAAAATACAGTAGATGTAACTTGAAGACTCTTGATGAAAAAGTTATAGTTGCATTCCTCTTTATGTATGTCTGCCTGAAATATTTGGAACAGAGCAAAGTGCAGATTTTTGAATTTAAGAACATTTTGTTCGCATCAAGATGTCCTGCTGAGAAATAAATTTCAAGCCTCTTTGGAATTTCAAAATAGGTAGTAGGTGCTTTAAGAATATTAAGGAATATCCGTAAAAATGCTGAAAGATTTTGATTTATTCTGTAAAGATAGATGGTCCAAATTGAATTTGTTATGAAAAGGAATACGCCGTTGTGAAATAGATGTAAAACATGATAAAACTTCTTCCGAATGTGCAATATGGAGATTTATGACTTTGTATTTTGACATTCCAGTCATTTGCAGAGCTTCGTGCAGCTCCTGTAAGTATGGAATAAGAGCAGTTATTGCAAATGTAGAACGCTTGTACCCAATATGCCAATCCATTAGGACGCCCTATTTTCAGCATTTGATGTTGAAATACTTTTTTTAAATTTGTATAGTTTTGTTATTTCTATCTAAGATTGATGGAATTTCTCCAAAGTCATCTCGACCTATCCACCTGATTCACCTTCTTTTGCGTATCTGTTACATAACTGCTTTAGTAATCTTTGTTTTGTCGCCAAAGTCAGCTTTTGATCTGTGGTAAAAGAGGCTCTAGAAGGTATTCCATGCAATAGCATATCTTTTTTTTGACACACGCCGTGGTCAACAATATAGCATATCAAACAATGTCCCCGTTTCTCATTCCTATTAATGTTGTGATTATGTATCAAGGAGAACATCTTGTATAAAATTATCACCCTGCCTCCTTTTCCAGAGATCATGGCCTCACTGAATCTATTTTAAAATTACCAGAGGAAATGCTTTTAATTCCAGCTGTTTCACACCTGCATGAAGTAATGTAAAGCATCTTTGTTTTCTTTTGCATTTTTACAATCAGACAACTCGTTGAGTATTACTGTAGGGAATAGACTGGCTTTATACAGCAATGTAGACCAAGCATATAAAACAAAGAACTGCAGTTGCTGGTTAATACACAAAAGGACACAAAGTGAAGTAGTAATTCAGCAGGTTAGGCAGCATCTCTGTACTCTGATGAAGGATCTCGACCCAAAACGTTACCTATCCATGTTCTCCAGAGATGCTGCCTGTCCTGCTGAGTTACTCCAGCACTTTGTGTCCTTTAAGGTAGACCAATCATCCCTCTAACTAGTATTGGAGACACAACAGAATACAGGTGTTGGAATCTGGAGAAACAAACAATCTGCTGGAGGAACTCAGCAAGTTACGTTGCATGTGAGGGAGGGAGGAAATGTTGACATTTCGGGTCTGAAACCGGCTATTCCTTCCCTGCGCAGATGCTGCTCGATCCGCTGAGTTCCTCCAGCAGTTTGTTTATTGCTTGTATTGTTATCCCTGAGTTTCTGTAAATATAGAATATTAACTCATTCTTTTGACAACAGTCAGCGGATAGAACAACTGTAAGAGACCCAACTGTTGGCGGACAACCATGACATCAGTTTTGCACCTCCGTCTGATGATTAAGGTCCTATCCAGCTGAGAGGCAAGAATACAGGAAAGCTTCTCAAGAATTATGATGAGCTCAGTGCATGCTCGATGGAGCACTTCTTAACCAAGACTCCTCAATGCATGTATCCTTGATTTCATCTCTTTCCGCCTTAACCTTGTTACAACAACAGCTCAGCAATTGATTAGAAAGGCCATCCATATGTTGTAACATGGACTAGAACCGGCAAAATCGCTGCTGAAGTAATAAAGTATGGCAGAGAACAGCTTCTGGCAGAAATGCATGACCGTATCTCCCACATCTGGGAATAGAGAACATGCCAGAGAACTTCAAAGACACAGTAATCAACAAAGGAGGCAAGTCCAGTTGAAATAATGATGGAGTCTGCCTGCTGTCTGCCATGGCGAAATTATTAAACGGATTCTTAACTGCTTCTTCTCAGCAGCTAAAGTTTCAGGGTCAAGAAGAGGATTTTGCCTGTGAAGAAGCGACAAGGGCATAATGTTCACTTCTCAGTATGTGCAAAGAGCAACATCAATCACCAAACTTACCTTTCCTTGTCCTCACACAAGTCTCTATTGACCAGGAGCAATTATGAAGGATCCTTCTCCAGTTGAGGTGCCCACAAAAATTTGTCACCATTTTGATTTGGATATTTGGTCAGCTATGTGAATAGGAAAGGTTTGGAAAGATATGGACCTGATGCCAGCAGGAACCTTTGTAGATGGGGCATTCTGGTTAGCATGGGCATTGGGCTGAAGGGCCTGTTTCCATGCTGTATGACTATCTTGCACTATTCAAGTTGGTCAAATTCAAAGCACTCTAACCTTCTGCAGCTCTGCAAATTTTAGCGTGTTGTAATATAACACTCCATGTTATGCATCACACACAATATGACTGGATGGGAGATATGAACAAAGCTTGGTCGCAGAAGTAGGAATTAAAGATTGTTTTAAAGGAAGATGAGGAGGTTTGGAAGGTTAATCCAGAGGATAGTGTCTCAGCTGTCAATGGAAAGAAATAAGGGACATGCAAGGAGTCAAAATTAAAATTACCTGAGGTTTCCAAGAGATTGATAATGGTAGGAAATTAGGTATTTAATCTCAAGAATGTGATTAAAAAACTAGAGATATGGCTTGTGGAAGAGCCAGTGTAGGTCAGTGAACATTGTGTGATGGACAATTGAAATATAAGCAGCGATGTTTTTGGGCAAGTGAAGTTTGAGGAGATTAGAAAATTAATCAAATGGATTGATGTGATACGGAATAGCAAGAGTCCATTATACCAGTGTAAATATGTGTAGAGAACTTTCTGGAATGAAACCACAGAAAACTAAGTCCAAGGCTGCTCAACACTGACCTGTTGATTTGTACCTCTTTGTTATTGAGTTGTGATGAGAAAATCGTGGAAATCTTTTATTTTTATTGAAAGACGTCAGAGGTTTGATTATCAGTCAACAATTATAAAAATGAAAGAAGTTGAAGGGCCAGTTTGTAAACTGCATTAATAATTGCACACCCAGAACTCAGACTTTCAATTAATTTAAAAATCTGCTTTGAATCCTGGTGACATTGCTTCATTACGTGCCGATCAAGCTTTATTTTATGTGTAGATTGTGTATCAGATATGGTGAAAGGGTTAGAAAACAATCCTGTCTGTGTTAGTCAATCTGTTCTGCAGCAACTGAAGTATTAAATTATTTGGGTAATATTACAAGAAATAATGTGTCCTCATTACATCACTCGTGTTATAGTGCTGATCTCCTGTAACATTACACTTCTGTCCTTCAACTTCATCTGATGCAATGTTTCTCAGCTGTTTATTAGACTAACCTCCCATTGTTTGACCAACTTAATACTTGGCTTAATTCCTTTGTGTTTAAAATATTAGACCAGGATAATTTGGCATTGGCAGACGGCATGTTGATGCAAGGACCCAAGCTCTTTGTGTTGACAGTGTCTGCAACATTTGTCGCCCTTTCATTCCGATTGTTGTTTATTTACTTGTGCAAATTTCATCAATTCAAGGACTGGTATTTTGACCAGACAGATTTCATTAAAAGGCGTTAATATTTTAAGGAAAACGTTTGCATTGTCCATTTTGAGAGATTGGAAAACAGACCAAGGAATAAATCTCAACCATTGTGTTTTGTATTGCCACCTGCAGCTGGGTCAGAGTTCATAATCAATACTGTTCTCTAGTACTGCCTCTCACGTTGGGCCTAGCAACAATGACTGAAACTATCAAATCTGTTAGAATTTTTTCTTCTGTTTTTAACCATACAAAACGGGAGGGCTAGTTACCATGTTGTCACTGGGCAAATGTTGTGGCACCAAATTCAACTGGTGGAGTGGCTGAATGGATGGGTTTGGGTGCCCTATGCACAGTCAGCTTTTACCTTCCATTATCCCCCCTCCAGAAGCCTGACGACTGGGTTCTGATAGTCAACATGCATCCAAGCTTCTAAATGTTCTAATTTATTTCTGAATGGACATAGCTGTCAAGGCTTTTTTTTAATTGCTTTCAAGGAGGTAGTGAACTGTCGTCTTAATCACTGCAGTCCTTTGCACGTTGTGCTGTTAGGAAATAGGTTCAGGATTTAGAATCAGCAGCAATGAAAGAACAACAGGTTATTTCTAGGTCAGGGTGATGTGCATGATGATGGGGAATGTGCAAGTAGTGGTGTTTTTTTTACATACCTCAAACTCTTGCCTCCTTAGTAGATGTTCTGGGTTTGGGAGGTGCCTTCAGAATATTCATGTTTTTAATTGCATGTTATAAAACCTGCACTCTGCAATGGTGGTGTTGGGGGAAATTAGTTTTGTTTATTGTCGAATGGTGTATGTGGTACCAATCAGATGGCCTGCTTTGTGCTGGATGGTGTCAAGCTTCTTGAGTATACATGTCCCTGCATACTAGACAGAAACTGTGTTGTACTTTTTTTTTGAAAGTTTAACTTTCCTTTGTCATATTATGATTTATTTTTGCCCTATAGGAAAGTAAAAAAAAAAATTGTACTCCACAGCAAGCTACATCTTCAACACAGTAGAACTTGAAGTTTAATTAAATTGGTGTTGGGGGTTTGGCTGGTTTCCTTTGACGATTATATATTCATGCTTGTGTACACTTGTATACTCAGTTTTCTAATCTTTAAAGTGCACTTAGAAGAAAGTACAGTGCTCAACAATCATCTGACTTATTGTATTGTAAAATGTGAACCATGATCTCATTCTCTGCAGTAAGTATTGATGGAAATCTAATCCTTTGGGGCCTGTTAAACATCGAAGAGTGTTACTTGGTCCATCTGACTCTGCTGCCAGTTATGATTTGGCACGTAAATCGTTGTTCAGATTTGTTTGTATTTCCAGCCTCTTTTCAGCTAACTGTTGCCCATCCTGCTACATGAAGGCCGAGTGTGCCCTTACTTTTGGACCTGCAATTGTTGTGGGCTGTAGCCTTTCAGTGGTAGAAGTAGATATGGTTCGAGCTTTAAAAGGAACATGATAGATACTCAAAGGGCAATCATTTGCAAGTATATAGAAACATAGAAAATAAGTGCAGGAGTAGGCCCTTCAAGCCCGCATCGACATTCAATATGATCATGGCTGATCATCCAAAATCAATATCCCGTTCGGCTTTTTCCTCATATCTCTTGATTTCCTTAGCTCTAAGAGCTAAATCTAACTCTCTCTTGAAAACAAGTAACTCGAGTAACTTTCCAACTACAGATGTTAAGCTCACTGGCCTATAATTCCCAGCATGTTTCCTGCAGCCCTTCTTGAATAGAGGCACAACATTAGCCGCCTTACAGTCTTCCGGTAGCTCACCTGTATTTAAAGACGACTCGCAAATTTCAACTAAGGCTCCTGCAATTTCCTCTCTAGTTTCCCCACAATCCCCTCGGATATAACTGATCAGACCTTGGGGATTTGTCTATCTTCATAAACAATAGTACCTCTAGCACCTCTTCGACCGTAACACTGACCGCTCTCAAGCCACTTCCATTGACTGCCCCAAGTTCCTCTGTCTTCCTGTCTTTCTCCTTGGTAAATACAGAGGAGAAATACTCATTGAGGACCTTGCCCATGTCCTGCAGCTCCACACAGAGTTAACCACTTTGATTCCCGTGTTATAAATTTAAAAAAAGGTAGAAATACTCATTGTTGGGAGGAAAAAAAACTAGAATTAAAGGTTAATGAACAGGTGGAGGTACAAAAGACTGCTTTGCAGTACATCTTCGTTCAGTCTGCAAGGATGACCATGTGCTTCCAGTTGAATGTCGCTTAAATTCTCCATTCACTCCCTCTCTGAATTTGAGCTCCGACACTGTTCTCACACAAGTCGGGGAACAGATTGTCATCTCATTTCCAGGCACATTACAACGCATAGAACGGCAAGCCTTTAACCAGACATTCCAGTTTGTAGCTATCATAAAAGATTACCAATCTGAAAGGTTAACTGAATTTATTTTCTCTCCTGAGATGTTAGTTGGCCTACAAATAATCGGTGTATCAGAATTTACCAGTTTTCTTTTTCCCTCTCCTCTATTCTCAATCATCTACTATTTACATTGCATCAGACAGATCAGCTGTGATTAATAAGCTTTCACTGCAGCGTCTCAGGCATATTCACCACCACGTGTCATTTTTGTCTTCCTCGGACTTCTCCCTTCTGAACATGCTCCCTTTGTTCTTTGCATCCCTCCATTTTTCCTGCAATTTAAAACACAAACCATCAAATTGGCCAAATACGAATATTTATTTTCACATGAGTTTTCACAGCCAGCTACTAGTGAGTGTTATCAACTCACTCAGAGGGTGGTGGGGCTGTGGAATGTTATTATTGTACCTGATTCAACTACTTTCTCTGGCAATTCATTCCTGATCCCCACCACCCTCTGAGTGAAAGTTGATAACTCTCACTAGTAGGAGGCTGTAAAAATTCATATGTGAATATCAATATTTGTGTTTGGCCAATTTAATGGACTGTGTTTTCGTTTTCTGCAATACCTGGGAAGCTCCTTTATAAAATCTGTTTATCAGAATACTTACTTTCAAACATGGTCAGTGTAAGACTGCTCCTTGACTGCCTGTATGGAGCACATGGCAGTGATTCCTGGGTGTGGCTGGCAAACACCTTTAATAGAGGAGGATAAATAATTTGCTGTTGCAAACTCTTAACTGTCTTAAGTACACCGAGGATGTGAGCCATCTGAAACCCATATGAATACTGATGAATATTGATAGTTTAGGAGGATATTTTTAAACAGTTAGCACAGTCCGCACTATTCTGAAACTTCATGATATGTGAAAAGAAAGAGATTAGTTAAAACAAATGTAGGTCCCTTGCAGTCAGAAACAGGTGAGTTGATCATGGGGAACAAGGATATGGCGGACCAATTGAATAACTACTTTGGTTCCGTCTTCGCTAAGGAAGACATAAATAATTTGCCGGAAATAGCAGGGGACCGCGGGTCAAAGGAGTTGGAGGAATTGAGTGAAATCCAGGTTAGCCGGGAAGTGTTGTTGGGTAAATTGAATGGATTAAAGGCCGATAAATCCCCAGGGCCAGATAGGCTGCATCCCAGAGTACTTAAGGAAGTAGCTCCAGAAATAGTGGATGCATTAGTAATAATCTTTCAAAACTCTTTAGATTCTGGAGTAGTTCCTGAAGATTGGCGGGTAGCAAACGTAACCCCACTTTTTAAGAAGGGAGGGAGAAAGAAAATGGGGAATTACAGACCAGTTAGTCTAACATCGGTAGTGGGGAAACTGCTAGAGTCAGTTCTTAAAGATGGGATAGCAGCACATTTGGAAAGTGGTGAAATCATTGGACAAAGTCAGCATGGATTTACGAAAGGTAAATCATGTCTGACGAATCGTATAGAATTTTTCGAGGATGTAACTAGTAGCGTGGATAGGGGAGAACCAGTGGATGTGGTGTATCTGGACTTCCAGAAGGCTTTCGACAAGGTCCCACATAAGAGATTAGTATACAAACTTAAAGCACAAGGCATTGGGGGTTCATTATTGATGTGGATAGAGAACTGGCTGGCAAACAGGAAGCAAAGAGTAGGAGTAAACGGGTCCTTTTCACAATGGCAGGCAGTGACTAGTGGGGTACCGCAAGGCTCAGTGCTGGGACCCCAGCTATTTACAATATATATTAATGATCTGGATGAGGGAATTGAAGGCAATATCTCCAAGTTTGCGGATGACACTAAGCTGGGGGACAGTGTTAGCTGTCAGGAGGATGCTAGGAGACTGCAAGGTGACTTGGATAGGCTGGGTGAGTGGGCAAATGTTTGGCAGATGCAGTATAATGTGGATAAATGTGAGGTTATCCATTTTGGTGGCAAAAACGGGAAAGCAGACTATTATCTAAATGGTGGCCGATTGGGAAAGGGGGAGATGCAGTGAGACCTGGGTGTCATGGTACACCAGTCATTGAAGGTAGGCATGCAGGTGCAGCAGGCAGTAAAGAAAGCGAATGGTATGTTAGCTTTCATTGCAAAAGGATTTGAGTATAGGAGCAGGGAGGTTCTACTGCAGTTGTACAGGGTCTTGGTGAGACCACACCTGGAGTATTGCGTACAGTTTTGGTCTCCAAATCTGAGGAAGGACATTATTGCCATAGAGGGAGTGCAGAGACGGTTCACCAGACTGATTCCTGGGATGTCAGGACTGTCTTATGAAGAAAGACTGGATAGACTTGGTTTATACTCTCTAGAATTTAGGAGATTGAGAGGGGATCTTATAGAAACTTACAAAATTCTTAAGGGGTTGGACAGGCTAGATGCAGGAAGATTGTTCCCGATGTTAGGGAAGTCCAGGACAAGGGGTCACAGTTTAAGGATAAGGGGGAAATCCTTTAAAACCGAGATGAGAAGAACTTTTTTCACACAGAGAGTGGTGAATCTCTGGAACTCTCTGCCACAGAGGGTCGTTGAGGCCAGTTCATTGGCTATATTTAAGAGGGAGTTAGATGTGGCCCTTGTGGCTAAGGGGATCAGGGGGTATGGAGAGAGGGCAGGTACGGGATACTGAGTTGGATGATCAGCCATGATCATATTGAATGACGGTGCAGGCTCGAAGGGCCGAATGGCCTACGCCTGCACCTAATTTCTATGTTTCTATGTTTCAGCGATAGCACTGCAAGTAATCATTGCCTTTAAACCATAACTTAAAGATTTTTGTATTGTTTAAAAAAATAAACTCTGCAATATTGCACTACATATAACAAACAAAATAATGCAATATTTCAATTTATAACTACCACAACATTTCTCAATAAATGAAGAAGGGTTTTGGCACGAAACGCTGCCTATTTCCTTTGCTCCATAGATGCTGCTGCACCCGCTGAGTTTCTCCAGCATTTTTGTGTACTTACAACATTTCTCAATATTGTACATTAATTTTGTACATTTGTAATATATACTTTTGAATCTTTCTTACACTTCAATAAAGTCTTGCGTCTGCAATGTGATGTATTAAATATCTAGAATGTTGAGCACATGACAGCATTTTAACCTCCAACAAAATAATGTCATTTTTAACAGTTGGTGATCAGCAAAGATCCCAGAGGCACCCACTGAAAAGTAATCACTTGATATACTATATTTTAAATAATTTATATTATTGAATTTAGTTAGCATCAACAACCTTTAGGCTTGTCCAGCATTCTGACATTCTAATGGTAAAAATGAACAGTACTTTTCTCCAAGATACTGGTTTAATTTGATTTTGAGGGGATCCAAGTTGTATACTGATCTTATAACGTCCCTCAGGGAAACTATTCCACAGGTGGAACACCCTCCATAAAGCGGTGCTTTCTTTCATCATGTTTGAATCTTCCCACTCAGCCAATTCCAGTATCACCTTCCTGTACCATGGCTAATGTCACTGTTCTTTCCATACTCAAAACACATTTCTGCCTTTGTACATTTTCAACACCTGAAGCAACCTCATTCTGAAGCATTCTTCCTATTGAATAAATGTAAATCCAATCTACTTGGTCACACCCATGTGTTTTTCAAATGACCAGTTTTAAAATGGGCTTTAAAGTGGTGGAAAAACAAAGAAGTGCAGATGCTCGAAATTTGAAAAAAAAATTAAAGATTCAACATCTTCAACATGTCATCTATGAAAATAAAAACAAAGTTAATCTTCAGGTTGATTTTTAATCAGGCTAGGAAATGTTGGAAAACAGGCATGTTTTAAATTGCAGGGAAAATGGAGGGGTGGAAAGAACAAAGGGAGCATGTTTAATAGGGAATGGCAAGGAAGGCAAAAATGATACGTGGTGGTGAATGTGCCTGAGACGCTGCAGTGAAAGCTTATTAATCACAGCTGATCTGTCTGATGCAATGTAAATAGTAGATGATTGAGAATAGAGGCAAGGGAAAAAGAAACCTGGTAAATTCTGATACACCGATTATTACAGTTACCTGACAAGTGAAAAAAAAAAAGATAATTTCTAGAACTATTTGTAGGTCAACTAACAGCTCAGGAGAGAAAATAAATCCAGTTAACCTTTCAGATTGATGATCTTTTATGATATATACAAACTGGAGTGTCTGGTTGAAGGCTTGCTGATCTATGCATTGTAATGTGCCTGGAAATGAGGTGAGAATCTGTTCCCCGACTTGTGTGAGAACAGCGTAGGAGCTCAAATTCAGAGAGTGAGCGAATGGAGAATTTAAGCGACATTCAACTGGATGCCCAAAGCAGTCTTTTGTACCTCCACATGCCCATTAACCTGTTAATTTAATTTATTTTTTCTCTCCACAATGAGTATTTCTAGCTTTTGCTAGTCTTGTTGGCCATAGTGCTTTGCATTGGTATAAGAATAGTATAACAAACATAGATTAAATACAAACATTACTACATACATATAGTCCTCGCTCAGAGGACGTCAAGAAAGGCTTGGGAGTAGAGATGAGTTTTAAGTCTCGACTTAAAGGAGGCGATGGAGGGGGCAGTTCTGATGGGAAGAGGGATGCTGTTCCACAGTTTAGGAGCTGCAACCGCAAAGGTGTGGTCGCCCCTGAACTTATGCCTAGACCCCGGGATGTTCAGCAACCCCAAGTCGGCTGATCTGAGGGACCTGGAGGTGGTGTGGTCGGTAAGCAGACTTTTGATGTAGGTGGGGGCAAGCCCATTGAGGGCTGTGTAGACATAAAGGAGGATCTTTTTATTTGGAACTGCACAGGGAGCAAGTGGAGAGAGGCCAGCATCGGGGTGATGTGGTCCCTTTTTCGGGTGTCCGTCAGGAGTCTCGCTGCGGCGTTTTGGAGGCGGGACAGGGAAGATTGGCTGCTGCCAGTGTAAAGGGAGTTGCAGTAATCTAGGCGGGAGGAGATAAATGTGTGGATGATCTTTTCGAGGTCATCAAACTGGAGGAATTAGTTTATTTTAGCTATCGTCCGAAGCTGAAAGAAGCTAGCTTTTACCACGGCATTGACTTGTTTGTCAAATTTCAGTCCCGAGTCAAATATCACGCCAAGGTTTCTGACGTGAGGTTTGAGTAGTGGGGTAAGGCTTCCAAGGCTGCCTGCTATCATTTTGATTGAGTCCGAGAGGCCGAGAAGGATGACCTCAGACTTACTCTCGTTTAGTTGGCGGAAGGTCTGGGCTATCCAACACTTTATATCCTCGAGGCAGCGGATAAGGTTAAGCAGATTTGATTGGTTTTTGGGCTTCAGGGGGAGATAGAGTGTCCTCAATGAGTATTTCTCCTCTGTATTTACCAAGGAGATATTTACCAGGAGGACAGAGGAACTTGGGGCAGTCAATGGAAGTGTCTTTTGAGCGGTCAATGTTACGGTCGAAGAGATGCTAGAGGTACTATTGTGTATGAACGTAGATAAATATCCAGGAACTGTTCAGATATATCCGAGGACATTGTGGGGAAACTAGAGAGGAAATTGCAAGAGCCCGAGTTGAAATTTACGAGTCGTCTTTAAATACAGGAGACCTGTCGGAAGACTGGAGGGTGGCAAATGTTGTGCCTATATTCAAGAAGGGCTGCAGGAAAAATGCTGGGAATTATAGGCCAGTGAGCCTAACATCTGTAGTTGGAAAGTTACTCGAGAGCTACTTTTTTTCCAAGAGAGAATTAGAATTGGTTCTTAGGGCTAAGGGAATCAAGGGATATGAGGAAAAAGCCGCAACGGGTTACTGATTTTGGATGATCAGCCATTATCATGTTGAATGGCGGTGCTGGCTTGAAGGGGCGAATGACCTACTCCTGCACCTATTTTCTATGACGGACAAGGGCTGATTGGGGATAGTCAGCATGGTTTTGTACGTGGATGGTTGTGTCCCCTTTTAAGACGTGACCAAAATGGTCGATGAGGGCGGTGCTGTAGATGTGGTATATTTGGACTTCAACAAAGCATTCAACAATGTTTCACATCGTAGGCTGTTCTGCAAGGTTAGATTGCATGGGATCCAAGGGGATGTAGCTGAATGGATAAAAAATTGGTTTTGTGGAAGGAATCAGAGTGTGATGGTGAAAGGTTGCTTCTTGGACTGGAGGCCTGTAACTAGTTGTGTGCCTCAAATTCAGAGCTGGGCCTGTTACTGTTTGTCATCTATATCAATGATTTGGATGAAAACAAACATGGCAAGCTAAGCAAGTTTGCAGATGATACCTAATTGCGTGGTTTTGCTGATAGTGAAGATGGTTGTGGAAAATTGCAGCAGGATCTTGATCGTTTGGCCAAGTGGGCTGAGTATTGTTTGATGGAATTTAATAGAGAAATGTGAGGTATTGTCTTTTGATAAGTCTAACATGGGCAGGACCTACAAAGGGAACTTGGGGCAGTCAATGGAAGCGTCTTTAGAGCGGTCAGTGTTACGGTCGAAGAGATGCTAGAGGTACTATTGTGTATGAACGTAGATAAATATCCAGGAACTGTTCAGATATATCCGAGGACATTGTGGGGAAACTAGAGAGGAAATTGCAAGAGCCCGAGTTGAAATTTACGAGTCGTCTTTAAATACAGGAGACCTGTCGGAAGACTGGAGGGTGGCAAATGTTGTGCCTATATTCAAGAAGGGCTGCAGGAAAAATGCTGGGAATTATAGGCCAGTGAGCCTAACATCTGTAGTTGGAAAGTTACTCGAGAGCTACTTATTTTCCAAGAGAGAATTAGAATTGGTTCTTAGGGCTAAGGGAATCAAGGGATATGAGGAAAAAGCCGCAACGGGTTACTGATTTTGGATGATCAGCCATTATCATGTTGAATGGCGGTGCTGGCTTGAAGGGGCGAATGACCTACTCCTGCACCTATTTTCTATGACGGACAAGGGCTGATTGGGGATAGTCAGCATGCTCTTAAACCCTACAAAGTGAATGGTAGGGCGCTGGGGAGTGTTGTGGAGCAAAAGGATCTAGGAGTACAGGTGCATGGTTCCTTGAAGGTGGGGTAACTAGTAATATATAGTGGTCAAAAAGGCATTTAGCATATTGACCTTCATCAGTCAGAGTTTTGAGTATAGAAGTTGGGAGGTCATGTTGCAATTGTATAAGGCATTGGTGAGGTCGCATTTAGGGTATTGTGTTCAGTTCTGGAAAGATGTCAAACTGGAAAAGGTACAGAGAAGATTTACGATGATGTTGCCAGGACTAGAGGGATTGGGCTATGGGCAGGGGTTGGGTCGGCTGGGACTCTATTCCTTGGAGTGCAGCAGGATGAGGGGTGATCTTAAATACGTGTATAAAAGAATAATAGATCAGTCAGAGTCTCCTGTCCAGAGTAGGTGAATTGAGGACACAAGTTTAAATCCAAGGGGAAAAGATTTAATGCGAATCTGAGGGTAACTTTTTCACACAGGGTGGTGGGGGTATGGAACAAGCTGCCAGGGGTGTTAGTTGAGACAGGGACAATCCTAACATTTAAGAAACTGTTAGACAGGTACATGGATTGGACAGGTTTGGAGTGTTACAGGCCAAACGCGGGCAGGTGGGATTAGTGTAGTTGGGACATGTTGGCCGTTGTGGGCAAGTTGGGCCGAAGAGCCTGATTCCACGCTGTATCACTCTATGACTCTATAAGATGTGAAATCTTCCTTAAACCGCTACCAGCCCCAAACTGAACCTACTTTCATGTTTTGCATCAGAATTTGGTTGAGTATTGAAATGTTCCTCTCTTTTATTTGTTGGGTCTTTCTTTGTTTGATTAAACCCCTGTGTAGTGCCGTGGGCTTTTTCTGTGCACTGAAGGATTCAATATAGAAGCCAGGTGTTGAAGATTAAAATAAAATTGAACAACTTTACAAACTTTGTGCCTTTTGGGCAATGAAGGAAATGACAGATTTATGGATAGGTTAGGAGAAAGTGGAAAAGAACATTTTGAATGCCAATGGTGGGCTGCAACAAGAAATGCAAGGTTGCAGCCAAGTTTGACAAATATTTCCATTAAATTTGAGCTCATCTGTAACTGCTTTGAATTCTTCTGCTGGTTATACTGTGGATATTGTGAGTGGGGGTTAGGGATTCTGCAAAGGCTGGAAATCTAAAATAAATAAAATACTGAAGATTTTCAATAATTGACGAGCCACCATGGACTATTGAAAGATAAATCATGTTTGACAAATCACTTTGAAGCTGTAACTAACTGAATAGATAAAGGGGTACCAATGGAAGTGGTATATTTGGGCTTTCAGAAGGTCTTGTGTATGATGCCATTCAAGGGCATATTAAAAGTACAAAGGATTGAAGACATTAAACCTTGGACTTGGACTGAGGAAAGGTCAATTGGCAAAAACAGAGCAGGAAAGATCAGGTTATTTTTTAGTTGTGGGACTGTGTCAGGTCAGGTGCCTTCAAAATTGGCAGTAGATCCCTGATTGATCACAGTCTATATCAATTATATTTATGAGTATTATGAATATATTTATATTTATGACCATGATGAATAATATATCTGTTTGCCGATGATAGAAAAGCTGGGTGGGAGTGTGGGTGGTTCAAAAGACCCGAAGCCTTTTTGAAAAGGTGACCAAGAAAATTGATGAGCACAATGTGGTGGACAGTATAAACGTAAACTTTAGCAAGGTCTTGCACGGTAGTCTGGTTTGTAAAGTTAGATCACATGGGGTATAGGGTGATCTAGCAAATTGGGTATAAAATAGTAGCAATAAAAGTAGCTGGAGGTCAGGCAGCATTTGTGGAGGGAAATGGACAATCAACTTATCAGGTCAAGACTGAAAGGATAACAGGGAAGTCACCAGTAAAAGAGATGAGGGGAGGGATGGGGCGAGAGGTAGCAAGCAGTAAATAGGTAGATACAGACAAGGAGGGGAATTGATAAATAACAGTCAGGTGAGGAAGGGAAGGGTGGGATGGAGGGAACATGATGCTGGGATGCAATAAATGGAGAATAGAAGCCTGCTGATTCTTGAATTTGGTGAGCAAGGAAATTGTATGGGAAGGGGAATTAAAATGGCATATGTAGATCAAACAGTATTGCTGATTTGATCTGTGTCTGGTTTTGCTGCTGATGACCTGATCCATAATCCATGTCAGGTTTCCACACCACCACCACCTCGTACCATGCGGGAAGCCATGTTAGTTTTAACTTACAATTCGGAGCCTACAGTACTCATCTCGATGGTCTCTGTATGTATACAAATTAAAGTACTTGTTATGATATATATAATGACTCTGTATCATAAGTACTTTGCTTAAGAAGTGGGATTTTGGTTTGACTTTGGCTGTTATTTACAAGCTTTTCATACTCAGACATGGCGGAAAACCAGACACGGATCAAATCAGCAATACTGTTTGAGCTACATCCCCCTTCTTTAGTTACCATTTTAAACAAGCCTATACATGCTGCTCTGGCACAGCTTCAAAGAATGATGCTGCAGCTACAGAAGTATGATATCTCTCTCACTGGCAAGCAGGGTAAGCACATGTATCTGGCTGACACATTATCTTGTGCTCCCAGGAGGTCGAGCGCCCAACACACATCAGAAGTAGACACGTTTGACGTCATGGCAATTGATATCACTCATCCTTCACATCTGGATACCTTGGTGGTTCACACGGCAGATGATGCCACCCTGCAGATGCTCGCATTGGTCATCAATCACGGATGGCCTGGCATTCAGCATTCGTTTCCGCTTGCTGTTCCGCCTTAATATTCTGTCCAAGACGGACTGGCCATTGAAGGCGGGGTTATGAAAAAGGGCCATAAGGCAGTGATCCCGCCTTCACTACAACAGAAGTACTTTGACGCTGTACACGGAGGTCATCCTGATTCTGAAGCTACGGTGCAACGAGCATGTTTTTCTGGCCTGCCATGTCGGATTATATACGCAACAGGGTGCAGTCCTGCGCTGTGTGCAACAGCATGGCTCCACATCAACAGAAAGAGCCCCTTTTGTAGCACCCAGTTCCTGACTTGCCGTGGTCTACTGTGGCTACTGACATTTTCGACTGGCGTGGCAAGCAATACTTGGTCCTGGTTGAGTCTTACTCCGGGTGGTTTGAGATCGATCTCCTCCCCACAGCTTCCACTGCGGCAGTCGTCAAGAAACTTGCGAGGCATGGGGTCCATGGGGTACCTCAAACTCTCTTGTCTGACAATGATGGCCGATTCGCAAGTCAGCGTTTCAAGGACTTTGCAAAGGAATGGGATTTTAGGGACATTATCAGCAGTCCGGAGTACCCCTAGTCGAATGGGCCGGCTGAGCGAGCTGTCCGCAGTGCAAAGGATCTCATGGAGAAGTCCAGCAGGGCCAGGTCTGATGTGTTTTGGATCTTCTCAATCTCCGCAACATTCCACGTGATCCCACACTCGGTTCGCCGGCTCAACGACTCGTGTCCAGACAGACCAGGGCTACTCTTCCAGTCTCGAAGCAGCTGCTCCAGCCACAAGTCTGTGAGCCCGAGGTGGTTCGGGCTCGTCTGGAGCGTAAAAAACTGATGCAGAAGGCGTACTACGACCATTCGAGTCCAGGTGGTCCATCTCCAAACCCAGAAGGGTTATGACGTTATGGGCACGGTCAAGGAGGTGTGTCCGGAACCAAGGTCTTATTTGATTCAATCTGATGGAGGTCTATACAGACGAAACCGACGACATATTCTGCCAGTAAATGAGCTGGTGCCATTGAGGCAGGTTCAGTATGATGATGCAGATGACCCAGATGATGTGTTATGGACAGAGGATGGAACAAGTATCTGAATAAGAGACATGTGACAGCAGACGGTGAGCAGTTATGTGATCAGAACTTTGATTCTCTACCTGCAAAAGGACTGCGTGCCAATGACGAAGACCCCTGTAAAGCCTGTCGACAAATCCCCTGCGAAACCTGTGCTTGTTGAGCCATCGCCTGCTAAGAAACTCCCGATGGGGGCCGTGCCTGTGGCGTCATCTCCTGTGAGGGGATGTGAGGCCTGTACCATACGCGTGCAGGACGGGTCAGCAAGCCTGTGGCTAAATATGGGGATTATGTCTAGATGTAGATCTTGGATTCTAATTAACTATAACCGACGATACTTACATTACTTACAGTATATCCTCCATTGCTTTAATGTAGATGATAGTTACTTTTTATAGCTTTATATACATATTACTTCTGCATGCTTTATGTTTGCCCTTTGGGCAAATGCCCAAGAAGGGGGATGTAGATCAAACAGTATTGCTGATTTGATCCGTGTCTGGTTTTGCTGATGACAAACTTACGATTTAAAGCTTACAGTACTCATCTCGATAATCTCTGTATGTATACAAATCAAAGTACTTGTTATGATATATAATGAGACTATCATAAGTACTTTGCACAGCATATTTTTCCTGGTGATGGGTTTTATGCTTATTTTGGGTTTCACTACCTGGAAAGTATCGTTCTGCATGTTCTGTTCCCTATCTATAAACTGATGGAGGTGACCCAGAGAGTGATAATTTGCACCCAGAGTTAGCTTAGGTACTGATAATCCACACTCTTACACTTCCATAAATAATGTGAGTAACTGCAGTTTCTCCTTCCTGCCCGGACAACAGGCAATTTCCGAAATTGCTGGCATGGCGCATAAGGATCATTGAGTGTATGTCATGTAAGTGTGTGCGCTACCCATGAGCCCACAAAAGGTTGGATTCACAAACCAGACGTCCAGTTCATTTTTAATTTGCAAGATTTGAATTCTTCATAACAAATGTAATCTGAAACGATGATAACCCCAAAACTATGCTTCATTAAATATTTAATGTTGTGGGCTGATTATTTGGAAAATAAAAACTATTGACAGTTTTAATACTTAAAATAGCTGGACTGAACTGTACACTGTTTTGTATTGGCAGTCTGGGTTATTAATATTTAGTCAAGAATTAACTTAACTCAGGCAGCTAAATAATCGTAGAATAAATTTCATGTGAACTAGAACAATTGATTTTTCTTGTCCTTAATGGCTCTGGAATGGAATTGATCGTACTTGAACCTTTTATCACGTAAAGGCTTGATCAAAATGAATGGCGGTGCAGGACCGAATGGCCTCCTCCTGCACCTCGTTTCAATGTTTCTACGTAAAGGTGTATCATGCCATCCCATTTCAATGTCCTTTAATTTGAAATTAGTTCACAGTCTGTTTAGAAACGTACCTGGTAATGATGAGTAAATCTCCAGGCTTTCATGATTAATTACTGTTACTTAAGTATTACTTAAATGATTTTATTTCTTGATGATTGTTGCAGGAATCCTACACATACAAAGACCCGATTACTGAATTTGTGGAATGCCTGTATGTGAATTTTGATTTTGACGGTGCTCAGAAGAAGCTCAGAGAGTGCGAATCGGTAAGTGTTGTTTCAAAGCTTGTTGCATTATTAATAACAGATGGGTCATCCTTTGCCACAAGCACTGCTATGTGTGGTTTGCAATCTTTTAAATAAAAACTGCGTTTTAATTCCTCTATGAAGAATGTGTCAAGTAAATGAGTGTGCTCACTGGTTTGCAAGAGTGCTTTTGGGATTGTTAACATTTAGGAAATGCATTAACACACCTCCAACATTCCTTCACTTCATTCTTCTGAAATTTTGGTTGTGGTAGCATGGAATCGAATTGAGTGGCAGAACATGCATTTAAACCATGCCTTTGTTCAGAATGTGCTCCCAACAGCTTCACTGCACCATCCAAATGTTGCCAGTATGTGTGGTACTCAGCAGGACACTATGGTGAGTGAGCTATTTGGGCTCATTGTGTATAATGAAGTTCCTTCTGTTCTTTTATAAATTGTATTGAACGGTAAGGTTATCATGGTTTCTCATAAAGCACCATAGAAAAAAAATGCTGCTATATTTAATGTGTGAATATTATATTACAAAGCTATGCTAGGAGCACATAGCCATTGCACCATACCCCAATGCAAGATCCTAACATTCTCCCTGCTACTAATAATAAGGTAATTGTCCTAGAATTCTGATTTCTCCCGGGGGAGGGGGGACTTTCTGGAGCACTAGTATGGGTGTTGTGGGCCGCAGGGACTGGTTTCCAGAGGACTAGAATGGACATTGTGGGCCGAATGGATTCTTGGGCTGGCAGCTCAGTCACTCGGGCCTGGTGGTCTGGCCGCTCAGTCACTCAGGCCTGGTGGGCTGGTAGCTCAGTCACTCAGGGTTGGTGGGCAGGCAGCTCAGTTACTCAGAGCTGATGGGCTGGCAGATCAGTCACTCATGGCTGGTGGGCTGGCAGTTCTCACTCATGGCTATTCCTTGAAATTCCATTTCAAGCAGAGCGCAGGCCACCAAATTAACTTTCATAGCATTTCAGGCAGAGAGCAGGCCACCAATTCAATTTCATAGCATTTCAAGCAATGCAGGCCACCAAATTCAATTTTGTAGCATTTCAAGCAGAGTGCAGGCCACCAAATTCAATTTCATAGCATTTCAAGCAGAGTGCAGGCCACCAAATTCGATTTCATAGCATTTCATGCAGTGTGAAGGCCACCAAATTCAATTTCATAGCAATTCAAGCAGAGTGCAGGCCACCAAATTCAATTTCATAGCATCTCAAGCAGAGTGCAGGCCACCAATTCAATTTTATAGCATTTCAAGCAGAGTGTAGGCCACCAAATTGCCAAACATCTCATTGCATTGTCGTTAAGGGCTAACAAATCATTTATTGCAAGTACATTGCAGACTCACAGTTCAGTTGATTCACAGCTTAGAATCACAGTTGTGGACTCTCCATCACGTTCTTCCAGAGTGACTGACTCACATCCAGGCATCCGGGGTTTTATAGTCCTGCCCCTCCTCTGGAAGGTGCGTGGTGATTGACAGACGAGAGGACCAATCAGCTGATCTCAAGATTTTTTAAACGCATAACTTTTTTATTTTCCATCGACCAGGGCTGCCTCGGTGGAGGAGCATTGTGAGTAAGACGGCCAAAAATCATAGCGATATATGGTAGCGTTTTTTCTAAAATCAATATATAGTGCAGACAGGAAGTGGTCAAGATGAGACTTTTAATTATATAGATGGCAGAAAAATCCGAGAACCAGTGAAAAATATCTATGGTGGGTAAGATCCTGGAAGGCGCTCTGATGGGTAAGATATACACGCGTTTAGAAAGATAATGTCGATTAGGGATAGTTTGCAAATGTGAAAAATCATGTCTCACAAATTTGAGTTTTTTGAAGAAAAGACCAAGATGGTTTCAGGGCAGTAGATTTAATCGATATAGACTACAGCAAGGTTTCCTAGTTTGTATTTTTCTCCAGAGGAGACATTGGGCTCTAATGCATCTTTACCTTTGGATCCTCTGCCTCTTGCTGCACTCAGCCTTGAAAGTTAATTTCATTAGCAGACTTTGGACAATCATTCAAGCATTCTCTTATTTCATCATAGTTCCTTGACTTTATTTTTTTCTACTTTCATACTAACCCTAACCCAAGCCCAACTTAATATTTTTGTCTTATTTACTGCCCTAGTTATATGACATGTCAGGATACTGATCCCAACCCAGTTTAAGTTGAGCCGTTCCTCGCAGTATAGCATTTTCTCTCCAGATTTAGTGTCACTGTTCCATGAAGCTAACCGAATGTTTCACACACAATCCTTTCAGCCACATATTTAACATTGTGTGTTTAACAATATGGCAGTCAATCCAAAGATTAATTCTCAGAAGATTCTGAGTTTTAGGTTGGACCCTGGTTCCCTGAACTCTCTTGGCAGAATCTCATTCCTGGCTATATTGCTGGTTCCCATACATATCACAGCATCTGGATTCACACCCACTTCATTTTCACAGCCAGCTGCAACAAGATGCTCATTGCTCCTCCCATTTCCATTCTGTTTCACTGTCAATGTTTATGTGCAGTGCTCCCCACCCCAATGTGCTATCACTTCCTTTACTATCATTTTACTCCCAACATTCCACTGTGCTATTGATCCACCTTCAGCTTCATTAAAGGCTACTAAATCTGCCTTGGAATTGCTACTTTTAAAAATATTGTTAATGCTGACAAATTTCATTTAAGTTGGGCTGCATATATACAATGGAAAAAACATTATTGATATAACTGCATATGATTATATGTGCCTTAATATTATGGTATTAGTGGTGGATCTCCATCAGCTACCCCAGGTTCAGGTGCTATTATGACATATAATTTGCTTGGGCTCAATGCTTAATGCTAATCACCTTGGCAAACAGCAGGCCAGTTCGTATTTCGCTAAGTACTACAACCATATGTTGCGAGCATGACTTGCTGCTGACCGAATGCTGACACCACAAAACTATTATATTGCCAGTAATTTTGAATTTGAGCTTTATTACTTTTATTTGTTCCGAGTGCTCAATTGCACATTGTTGAGAGCATTTTGTTTTCCAAAAAGAGCTTAAAGTAAGTGAAACAGAAGTGACCAAGCCTGCTTCATTCATCGGCACTTCAAATATTTTAAAGGCATTCAAACAATCAAAGTTCGGTCTGTAATTCCAGCCATA
The DNA here is from genome assembly GCF_028641065.1 of Leucoraja erinaceus. Classification (NCBI taxonomy): domain Eukaryota; kingdom Metazoa; phylum Chordata; class Chondrichthyes; order Rajiformes; family Rajidae; genus Leucoraja; species Leucoraja erinaceus. The sequence continues at coordinate 83,095,509 of NC_073380.1, read as the reverse complement.
TAAACTGTGAACAACGTAACTCCTAACCAATGAAAGTGAGTATGTTCCATACGTTGCGTGTTACCAAATTTCTGTAACATATATGGCTTTCACAATATTACATTGTAGCGCAGGAAACGGAGACACACTGCCAGGCGAAGATGGCAGTGCGGGCGCTTGGGGCAAGGGCCGGAACGGAGGGTGACCCCGAGGGCGAGGCCGCGCAAGTAGCACCGGCTGGCTGATGTCTATGTGTTCCGGCTTCAGCCGCGCAACGGAGACCATCTCACGACGACCCCCCATGTCAGAAAACGAAAGTGATGGGGCCATACTCGAGGACCTTGTATGGTCCTTCGTATGGCCACTGAAGGGGCGTCTGGTGTGCGTCCCGACGCTGGAAAACAAACGGGCAGTCCTGGAGAGCGGAACGAACCTTGGCGAGATGTCGGCACTGGTGCCAGCTTGCCCACCGTTTGCCGAAGCCGTTGCAGGGCGGCTGATGGCAGCTCCGCCTGGCCCTGTGCTGATGGGATAAACTCACCGGGCACTGTCAGCGTGCCCCCATACACCAACTCAGCTGAGGAGGTGGCCAAGTCTTCTTTGGCGCGGTGCGGACTCCCAGCAAAACCCACGGCAATGCTTCGACCCAGTCCCGGTCCATGAGCCGAGCCTTCAGGGCAGCCTTGAGCTGGCGGTGGAAATGCTCATCCAGGCCGCTCGCCTGTGGATGATACGCCGTAGTGCGGTGCACGTTAACCCCAAGAAGGCGAGCCATGGCCGACCACAGTTCAGATGTGAACTGGGCAATGTCGGACGTAATTTCCAGCGGCACTCCAAATCGGCCAATCCAGTGGGCCGCCAAAGCACGGGCACACGTTGCGCAGAGGTGTCTGCCAATGGAACCGCTTCCGGCCACCGCGTGAAATGGTCAACCACGGTCAGGAGGTGGGTGAAGCCCCGAGAAGGTGGCAGCGGCCCCACGATGTCCACGTGGATGTGGTCAAACCGCTAGCGAGGAACTCGGCCCGCACATGCCGCTCTACCTTGGCAGTTTAGCACGGGATGCAGGTGCACGCCCAATGACCAATCTGTTTGCGCAACCAATGCCACATGAAATGGGAAGCCACGAGGGCCGTCGTCACCTGAACGGAAGGGTGGGCCAGCCTGTGGAGCACCTCGAACACTCTGTGCCGCCAGGCGACAGGGACGATGGGCCGCGGCTGACCAGTCGAAACGTCACACAGCAACCTTGCACCCCCGGGGCCACATGGAACATCGTCCAACCGCAGGCCCGAAACTGCTGTACGATAGGCAGACATCTCATCATCCGTCAGCTGGGCAGCAGCCAGGGCTGAGTAGTCAATGCCATCGGACACCTGCAAAACGGCGTTGACCACGGGACGAGACTGCACTGTTCTCTTTGCCCTCGATGAAACGAATGGAGGTCGTGTATTGAGAGACGAATGCCAACTGCCGCTGCTGGCGAGCGGACCATGGGTCAGAAACCTTGGTGAACACAAAGGTGAGGGGCTTGTGGTCCGTGTAAGCGGTAAATGTCCAAAAGGTAACGGAAGTGGCACTCGCTGAGGTAAAGGGCGAGGAGCTCGCGGTCAAAGGCACTGTAGTGCCGCTGTGCACTGCTGCGGTGCCTGCTGAAGAAGGCCAGAGGCTGCCAACGCCCATCGATCAGCTGCTCTAGCCGCTCCAACAGCTACATCAGAAGCGTCGACCGTCAGCCCGATTGGTGCATCCGCCCTTGGGTGCACGAGCATCGTGGCCCTAGCCAGGGCCTCCTTGGCCTGGTGGAATGCTGCCACCGCTTCGTCAGTCCATTCGACCTTTCCTTTGCCCGCCATGAGGTGAAACAGCGGGTGCATGATCCTGGTCACAGACGGTACAAAACGGTGGTAGAAGGCCACCATCTCGACAAATTCCTGGAGGCCGCTCATGGAAACTGGTGCACAGCGTCAACCTTGGCCGGGAGCGGCACCGCACCTTGCAGAGTTATACGTTGGCCCAGGAAATCAATGGACGTCACTCCGAAACGGCATTTGGCTATATTGACGGCCAGCCCATGATCGCTGAGACTGGCATAGCTGGCGGAGATGGGTACAATGCACTTGCCGCGAGCGGCTTGCCACCACGATGTCGTCGAGGTAAATTAACATAAAATCCAGACCACGGCACACGCAGTCCATAAGCTGCTGAAAGGCCTGCGCAGCGTTCTTAAGTCCGAATGGTATGCGCAGGAACTCGAAAAGGCCGAATGGTGATATGATGGCCGTCTTGGGCACGTCGTCGGGGTGGACAGGAATTTGATTGTAGCCCCGTACCAGGTCGACCTCGGAGAACACCGCAGCCCCGGCCAGGTGCGCATTGAAATGCTGAATGTGGGGTCCGGGTACCTGTCACCGGGTACCTGTCATTAAAACGACGATAGTCTCCGCAAGAGCGCCAGCCACCGTCCGCCATATGGAGCGAGGACGCCCACTGGCTGTTTGAGTGGCGCACGATACCCAGCGACTCCATAAGGCGGAACTCCTCCCGAGCTAAACGGAGTTTGTCCGGTGGAAGACGCCGTGCAGGGGTAGGCCAGGTCAGAATGCGATGCTCCACCTCGTGTTTTAGGGCGGAGGAGCGGAACTGCTGGTCGAGGATTTCGGACGAGAATGTAGCATCCACGGACGACAGGGGCCCATCAGGCAGCAGGACCGGGTCGCCCACGCAGAGGGAAACAGGCTCCAATGTTACAGAGTGCACCAGACGCTGCCGCTTAACATTTGCTGGGCGCAGGGAATCCGCGCCCAGCAAAGGCTGGGAAATGTCAGCAATGAAAAGAAGCCCTCGCCGAAGTTGAGGGAGAGCGATGCGCACCCCGTATAAGCGGATTGGGCTCCCATTTGCCGCAGTGAGGAGGAGGCCGCGTTTATCGACACACGATGAATCTGGCCGGCCGCCGAAGCAATCACTGACGGCCGTCCCATGCATTTCCCGGGAACGTATAGGTCTGCCGACACTGATGAGCTGCAGCCCTCCAGCAGCGGTGATAGTAGCACCAGCTTCCCCTGCTGGCATATGAAGAAACAGGTGGAAGTGCAGGCTGATCCGACCACCAGAGACCTCTAGTAGCGTCCAAAGGAATTGACGGCAGGCCACGCTGGAACGACGTGCCGGCGTCCGGGTGTGCAATGGCGGCCGGATCCCGCTGAGGTCAAATTTATGTAAGAGTAGGGCCTTAAGAGCCTCATACTTATTAGCCACTGGGGTGGCGCGGATAAAAGGCTTAACCCGTCGTGCAGAGGCCTGGTCGAGGGCGCTGATAATATCATTGTTTTTCGTTGCATCTGCCATCACGCCCCACAGTGCAAGCTGTGCCTCGGCCTGGTCAAACCAGATTTCAGGCTCGTCTGTCCACAGGGTAGGCAGCTTCGGCTGACCGGATTGTGCGTCCTGCAGAACATTCTGGTCCATCGCGACTTGCGACGAAATGTCGAGGGTCACCAGTGTAGCGGGTACGTGAGAGAATGACGGCGAGAAGCCAGGCAAATTCTGTTGAGGCTTTAATGAGCACAGCACACTACTCTCCGCTTCAGTGAGAGACTGAAGATTGGTCTCGCGGCAAAAATCCCAGCTCATATCTTCGTAACTGGAAGCTGCCCCCGGTCCTGTCCATCAAGTGCTGAGGGGGATGAACCAGGGAATGGCCTACTCCCCAGGAACCGCCACAATATGTAATTAGCAATACTAATTAATTGCAAACTGCTGTGTTTTCTGTTTATGCTGGTGTCACAGCATTAAGCTCAAAAGAGGTGGTTTAGTTCAGAGGTACTGCATGGAACCAGGCCTTCAGCCCACTGAGTCTGTACCAATCAGTAATCACCCATATACTATTTTCTGTGTAACCTTCGATTCTCCAGCATCTGCAGTTCCCTCTTAAACACCCATATACTATTGCTATCCCACACACAAGGGACTATTTACAGAAGCAAATTAACCTACAAATCTGCATGTCTTTGGAATTTGGGAGGAAAATGGAGCCACTAGGAGAAAACCCAGACAGCAACCTTAGTCAGAATCAAATCCAGGTCACCTGTGATGTAAGGCAGCAGCTCTACCACTGCGCCATTGTGCCGACAACAATTGACAGAATCAAGAAATGTGACATTTTCTAGATTTAATCATGATATTCTATTTTGATTTTCAGACTGATTCTTACTCTGTTGATAAAAATTAGGTCAAGAGGGAGAAAAGTGCTCAAATGTAGTGAATTTTGACCCTGGATAGGAATGTTTTCTGAAACAATTTCGTCCCGACTCATTCACGCTGACCAAACTATCTGTCTCGTGAGGCTAATCCCTTTTGCCCACATTTGACCCATATCCCTCTAAGAACAGACGGGATCAGTAATGGTTATGTTTTAATGCTAACGATGTATATTGGTGATAGTTTTATGCATCTTGTAAATTTAGCCTGAGGCCTTTACAGATGTGGACTTCCAAAAACTTGTCTATCACTGACTGATCTAGATGGGGTCATTTTCGATATAATCAATTTGAGATCATTCAGCACTTTTTTTTACTGTTTGTATGAGAACATTGCCATTATGAGCCAGCATATGTTGTGATGAACTTCCCGATCCAAGTCAAAATCTTCCAGAGCATTCCATGTTAGCGTTGTTTGCATAGTTTAATTTTGACAAGAGGGAAAAACATTTTACAAAGGTCTTCATTTCAGATGTCAGAATTTTGATACTGAATTTTCATACCTACATTATGTGAAGATAATGTAGATAACTCTGATCGTAAGCATGGGTGGAAGAAGCACAAAAATGATTAACACTGATTTCTCGATGGAGCGGAATAGTTTGAGTAGACACTTAGTTTATCGTGGGCTTCAAGTAAAGGAAACTGTGACCTGAGAATACTTCCTGGCAGAGTTTTATCGAAATGGAAAGTGTATTTTGCTTCCAATGCTGACAGCCTTCCTTTGACCCAGTATAAGATTCAGCAAAATAGTTTTTATATCTTTCCAATAAATCTGAAGCTGGATGAACAGATTAGTGGAAATATCGCATACAGTATTAAGAAGCCTTCATTTATAAATTCATCAGGAGGAGGACTAGCTGGATTTGTGGTGAACTGGAGACTCTATTCAGAGCCAAGAATTGCCCTCCTAGCAGAAATCTGTCAGGGCCTTGGCAAACCCACGGCACATATGGGACGCAGACCAAGATATTTCACTTAATCAGGATTGTTATCCAAAGTACGTGCAGAGGGATTTTGTTGCGTGATTTCTTGTTCATGGTATTTCAACGAATATTCTTGAATAAGGGTGTAGAAGATAACACTGCCCAAACAATTAAACTGAGGAGTAAATTGGATTAATTAGGATTCATTTGGCATGAAGTGCTAAAACGTTTAATGTTCTAATGTAACAATATTTTTTAAGAGTGATATTTTGGTGCATTTATAAACCACTGCTTTATACTCATCAAACCTGCGTGCAATTAAATAGACAGTGGGTTTGCACTTCTAATGAATAGTTAAAGGAATATCACAATGATCGTGAAATTGCCTTGATCACCAGGAGAAAATAATTGGTTGCGGTTCAAGCATTTTGAACTAATAGTCCGAACTAAATACTGAAGTCTTGCACCTGAATCTTGAAATAAGTTGGAATTCCCTTTAAAGAAGAGAGTCTTTCCACCGTGGGGGAGTGAAGGCCACTTCCAATGCAAGGTTTTGTAGCCCACCCTAAATTGCCATTGAGCACACGATAAGGGTAAGTTTTGCGTATACTATAGGTTACGTGAATATATTCCTATTAGGCTGTCAGGTTCACAGATTTCAGGATTCATAGTCACGTGGGCATTGCAGTGAAGTTGGTTTTAAATCTATTATATGCAATGATGATTCTGATCAATGTTTCACAATAGTTCTATTTCAGAAACTTAGATTTAAATCTACAGCATGCTATATGCTATAGGAATTCAGTGGGAGGAGCTGTGTATATGGAAAGAAATAGACAGTTGATGTTTCTGTTCAGAACTCTATGCCTGGCCTGAAATAGTAGAGAAAAGATCACCAGTATAAAGAGGTGAGGGTGAGGGCTGAGGCTAGGACTGGCGAGCAATAGGTGGATCCAGCTGAAGAGTGGCTGATTGGCAGACGGAGTCAAGTGGGGAAGTAAATGGTGGATATAGAGACGTAAGCAAGGAGATGATAAGTGGAGGCAACAAAGAGCAGCATACAACAAAATAATTCAGTGGGCAAATGGGAACAGTGGGAGAGGGGCCCCAGTGAGAGGAATGGATGGGTGAGGGACAGGTGGAGTGGGTGAGGAAGGGGAAAGGAAAAAAAAACAGGTGATCAGCAGCTGGGAAGTGGGATGGCTAGGGAGGGATTAGTGAACCAGGAAATTGTAGTGAGAGTTGCTTAATGGAAAACTGAAAAATATGTGGACGGAAGATATGATTGGCGGCAAGTTATTGTTGAAGCTGGTGGAAATATCAAATAATTATGTGTTGGGTGCAGAGGCTGGTGTAATTATTTAGGATTCAATGATATGAAAATTTAAGCTGCTTAGAAATCCAAGTAGACTTGGATGCAGAGTTTGTTGCAGAGCCTGCGGAACTGAGATCGCGGAGCTGGCCAACTTCGGAGCGGGAAGAGCTGTGGTGGCGTGCGGCTGCGACCCGACTTTGGAGTTCGGAGGCACCGGCCGCAGACCCGGTGGACGGGAACATCGGGAGCTCGCAGGTCTCTGGTGGGAGACCGCTTTTCCGAGCTCCGCAACGGCGACTTCTCCCGCTGGAACCGCGGGTTTAAAGGACGGAGCCGGGGCCTAACATTGCCCGGCGTGGCTTAAACGGCCTCAGGACTTACCATCGTCCGCCGGGGGCTTTAACATCGGAGCCCCAGTTCGCCTTGACACTGCAGTTGGACTGCTGAACCGCGGGAGAAGGAACAAAGGGAAGAGATAAAGACTTTGACTTCCATCACAGTGAGGAGATGTTGGTGACTCACTGTGATGGATGTTCATGTAAACTGTGTTAAGTGTGGGTCTTGGATTGTTTTGTAATGTAAAAAAAACTGTAGAAATGATATTTCGTTCAAACCTAGGTTTGAATGACAATAAATAGCATTCTATTCTATTCTATAATAGATGTGTCTTCAGGGTCCTGGAGTCATACAGCACAGAAACTGGCCCTGTGGCCCAATTTGCCCATGGGAACCAAGGTCCCTTCTACACTAGTTCCTCTTGGCATGTACCTGTCCAAATGTCTTTTCAATTATGTTATAGGACCTGCCTCAACTACCTCCTTTGGCAGCTCGTTCCATATATCCACCACCCTCTGTATGAAAAAGTTGCAACTCGGGTTCCTATTAAATCTTTCTCCTCTCAACTTTAACCTATATCCTCTCATTCGTGATTCCCTGATTCTAGGTAAAAGATTCTGAGCATTCACTTTGTTTGTTCCCTCATTACCTTAAACACCTCTGTAAGATCACCCCACATCCTCCTACACGCCAAGGAATAAAGTCCTAGCCTGCCAAGCCCCTCCATATAACTCAGGCCCTCGAAGTCCTGGCAACATCTTCACAAACCTTCACTGCACGCTTTTCAGCTTAACACCATCCTTCCTGTGGCAGGGTGAAAAAAACTGAACACAATACTCCAAATACAGTCCCAACATTTTGTAAAATAACATCCCAACTGCTATACCCAATACCATAACTGATGATGGCCAATGTATAGAAAGCCTTCTTGACCACCCAAGTGATGCCAATTTCAAGGAACTACAGTGCCCTCTATAATGTTTGGGACAAAGACCCATCATTTATTTATTTGCCTTTGTACTCCACAGTTTGAGATTTGTAATAGAAAAAAATCACATATGGTTAAAGTACATATTGTCAGATTTTATTAAAGGATATTTTTACACATTTTGGTTTCACCATGTAGAAATCACAGCTGTATTTATACATAGTTCCCCCCATTTCAGGGCACTATAATGTTTGGGACACATGGCTTTGCAGGTGTTTGTAATTGCTCAGGTGTGTTTAATCACCTCCTTAATACAGGTATAAGAGAGCTCTCAGCACCTAGTCTTTCCTCCAGTCTTTCCATCACCTTTGGAAACTTTTATTGTTGTTTATCAACATGAGGACCAAAGTTATGCCAGTGAAAGCCATTATGAGACTGAGAAACAGGACCAAAACTGTTAGACATAGCGGCCAAACCTTAGGCTTACCAAAATCAACTGTTTGGAACATCATTAAGAAGAAAGAGAGCATTGGTGAGCTTACTAATTGCAAATGGGCTGACAGGCTAAAGAAGACCTCCACAGCTGATGACAGAAGAATTCTCTCTATAATGAAGAACATTCCCCAAACACCTGTCCGACAGATCAGAAACACTCTTCAGGAGTCAGGTGTGGATTTGTCAATGACCACTGTCCCCAGAAGACTTCATGAACAGAAATACAGAGACACTGTTTTTGATGCAAACCACTGGTTAGCTGTAAATATAGGATGGCCAGGTTACAGTTTTCCAAGTACTTAAAAGAGCAACCACAGTTCTGGAAAAAAGGTCTTGTGGACAGATGAGACGGAGATTAACATATCAGAATGATGTCAAGAGCAAAGTATGGAGGAGAGGAGTAACTGTCCAAGATCCAAAGCATACCACCTCATCTGTGAAACACATTGGTGGGGGTGTTATGGCCTGGGCATGTATGGCTGCTGAAGGTACTGGCTCACTTATCTTCATTGATGACACAACTGCTGATTGTAATAGCATAAATGAATTCTGAAGTGTATAGGCACATCCTATCTGCTCAAGTTCAAACAAATGCCTCAAAACTCATTGGCCAGCGGTTCATTCTACAGAAAAATAATGATCCCAAACATAGTGCTAAAGGAACAAAGGTGTTTTTCAAAGTTAAAAAATGGTCAATTCTTGAGTGGCCAAGTCAATCACCCGATCTTAACCCAATTGAGTATTCCCTTTATATGCTGAAGAGAAAACTGAAGGGGACTAGCCCCAAAATAAGCATAAGCTAAAGATGGCTGTAATACAGGCCTGGCAGAGCATCTCCAGGGAAGACACCCAGCAACTAGTGATGTCCATGAATTTTAGACTTAAAGCTGTCATTGCATGGAAAGGATATGCTGTAGCGGTACCTGCTGGTGCCCGCAAGTAATCAAACCCTGCGGTCGCGTGACTATGGGGAGGGGTTTGTGTTTGCGGGCTTTCTGGGCGATACCCCTTCAGTCGTTCTCGACCACCGTTGTGGTTTGACCTTTGTACTGGCTGTGTTGTGTTACTCCGTTGATTTAGTCATTTTGTTAATATAACTGATTTTGGAAATCGACTCTCGTCTCAACCCGCCATATTGGTGACCCCGACGCGCCCAATTGATAATTGGACGACACAATGCAAGATAATTACGTTCCTGCCGCCGCTGCCAACGCCCATCAGAACGGCGTCGGCCTCAAACTGCCTGTGTTTTGGCCCGATCAGCCGCAAGTGTGGTTCACACTCGTTGAGGCACAGTTTCATCAGCGCCGCATCGTCACGGACAAAACAAAATACTTCCATGTGGTGGGAGCCCTGCCGCAAGAGTCCGCCTCCCATCTGCTGCCATATCTGAGGAATCCGCCCGCGATCACCAAATACGACGGCCTCAAGGCCCTCCTGTTACACACCTTAGGGCTCAGCCGCCGGGACTGTGCTGCCCGCATCCTACACATGGACGGTTTGGGGGATCGCAGGCCGTCTGTCCTCATGGCCAAGATGCTCACACTCATGGACGACCATAGCCCATGCCTGTTGTTCGAACAGGCTTTTCTGGGGCAGATGCCCAACGATGTCCGCCTAATGCTCGCCGGCGCAGATTTCTCCGATCCTCAGCAGCTCGCTGAATGGACTGACAAGCTCTGGATGACCAAGCACCAAGATATCTGTGCCATTAACCGCATCCTCTCACAAACACTTCTATCGCCTCGGCGGCTCCGCGAGGAGGGCCCGCCCACGTCTTCCAGCGAAGAACCACAGCAGCAACCCAGGACTCGCGGTAGGCACCGTTGATGTTACTATCACCTCTGCTATGGTGCGGAAGCTCGCGCTGCCGCCCACCCTGCATGTTTCAGGGAAATGCCTTGGCCGATCGTCTGTATAGGCGATTGCGTTCCAGCGGCTCATGGACCAGGTTGGACGGGGCCTGCCTTTCGTTTTCATTTATTTGGATGACATTCTCATCGCCACGTCACGCCACACGGAGCACGTCACCCACCTCCGTCTTTTGTTTCAGCACCTCCGTGAACACGGCCTGGTCATTAACCCCGCGAAGTGCCAGTTTGGCCTTTGTTCCATCTCCTTCTTGGGGCACCTGGTAACCGCACATGGCGCTGCCCTGCTCCCTGCGAAGGTCGAGGCCATCCGCCAGTTTCCCCGGCTGCTCACCGTGAAGGGGCTGCAGGAGTTCGTCGGCATGGTGAATGTTTATCACCGTTTTGTGCCGGCGGCTGCTGCCATCATGCGCCCCCTGTTCCGGTGCCTGGCGGGTAAGCCGCGGGACCTTGTGTGGTTCACAGCGACGGACGCGGCGTTAGAGGGTGCTAAGGCGGCTTTGGCTGACGCCACCATGCTGTTGCACCCGCGGGCGTCCGCCCCCACCGCGCTCACCGTCAACACCTCAGATGCCGCTGTTGGTGCAATTCTGGAGCAGCTCGTTGACGGCCGCTGGCAGCCGTGGCATTCTTTAGCCGACAGCTGCGGGCCCCTGAATGCAACTACAGCGCTTTCGACCGCGGGGTTCCGGTGCTCTACCTGGCCATCAGGCATTTCAGGTATTTCCTCGAGGGCCACACGTTCACTGCGTTCAAGGACCACAAGCTCCTTACTTTCGCTCTAGCTAACATCGCCGGCTCGTGGTTCGCCCGGCAGCAGCGACACCTTCCCTACGTCTCGGAATTCACAACTGATGTCCGACACGTCGCCGGGAAGCTTAATGTCGTTGCCGACGCCTTCTCCCGCCCAGCCATTCCATCCGTTTTGGCCCTCGACCACGACGTTGACTACTGCGAGCTAGCAACAGCGCAACGGGTGTATACCGATATGTCAGCCCACCGCACCACCAGTACTGTTCTTCGGCTTGCCGAAGTGCTTTGCGGTGCGGCCAGTACTGTGGTCCTGTGCGACGTCTCCACGGGGCACGCCCGCCCTCACATCCCCGTTAGTTTGAGACAACGGGTTTTCGACGCTATTCATGGCCTGGCCCACCCGTCCATACGTGCGACACCTGCCGTCTTGGCAGCTAAGTTCGTCTGCCACGGGCTCCGCAAGCCAGAAGCTGCCTGGGCCCGCGCCTGTATCCCGTGCCAGACCACCAAGATCCAGCGGCACGTACGGTAATTGTAGCTTAAATTGGTTCTGGGGCATTTGTGCATAGCAGTTTAGTATTCAATAGCAGTGGAATAGTTCTAATAAATGTCAAGATTGTGCATTTTATGCCATAATTTAATGAAGCTACATTTTGTTACTTTATTATTGCCTTGCAAAATATGCCCAGCTAAATATGTTTCTCCATTTAATACATATAGGCTGCCCTTTTGGCTTGCAGCAGTATCATGTGATGAAAATGTGAATGTTATGGTTCACTTCTTTTACTCTGAATAATATGCAGGGATCTTGGATACAGGGATGGGGAAGGTTGGCACTGAGAAGAGTAATAATTTGATCAGGTGATATTTTCATCTTAATGGGCCTTGAAACAAGCAGAACTGAATTTCAGTCTGAAAATTAACACTGATTAAAATTAACACTGATTTTAAAGCTTCATTTTTATTTGAGAACAACATTGGGTTTTCAATTAAATTACTATTATCCTACTACAGTGGTCTGGAATGTCATCCAGAAGATATGTATGCCCTTTAGTTTGGGAATTAGCCTACTACAATCTGCTGAGAGCTTTTATGGTGTGCCTGATGCGTTCACTGGATATCACAATGTGGTCTTTTATATCATGCAATTAGCAACCAGTTTTCTATATTCCCAAAATTATTTAAACGTTTATTGTAATTTTGTGAGACAATATGACGGAACTTCTCAAATTATTGCCATTTCTGCTGCTGTTCTGAGAGAATTTGGTTTGATTGTTTATTGTATTATAGGTAACTTCAATAACTACAGATGCTCAAGTGACTCAATAGTTCATGAGTGATGTCTCACAGTTTAGATGCACATTCAGTGACCTGAAATATTAGCACCTCCACCTTTCCTTTGACGCAGACTGCCCTGAGTGCTTTTAAAATTTAGTGATTTTATATTTCCAGCACGTGCAGCACTTCCCTATTATTTTGAGTTTCAAATGCCCTCCTGCTCAATCCACACGATCATCGTTCATGAGTTAGAAGGATTAGTGCCCCATTTAAAAAAAAAAAAAATTGAAATACTGCACCATTCAAGATGCACCCTTGATGGGACATTAAACCAAGACTAAGACCATTTAGATGAATGTTCAAAGATCCCATGGCACCATTTCAAAGAACAGTGAAGTTATTCCTAATGATGTTGAATATTCATTATTAACCATATAACCATATAACAATTACAGCACGGAAACAGGCCATCTCGGCCCTACAAGTCCATGCCGAACAAATTTTTTTTTCCCCTTAGTCCCACCTGCCTGCACTCATACCACAACCCTCCATTCCCTTCTCATCCATATGCCTATCCAATTTATTTTTAAATGATACCAATGAACCTGCCTCCACCACTTCCACTGGGAGCTCATTCCACACCGCCACCACTCTCTGCGTAAAGAAGTTCCCCCTCATATTACCCCTAAACTTCTGTCCCTTAATTCTGAAGTCATGTCCTCTTGTTTGAATCTTCCCTATTCTCAAAGGGAAAAGCTTGTCCACATCAACTCTGTCTATCCCTATCATCATTTTACAGACCTCTATCAGGTCCCCCCTTAACCTTCTGTGCTCCAGAGAATAAAGACCTAACTTATTCAACCTATCTCTGTAACTTAGTTGTTGAAACCCAGGCAACATTCTAGTAAATCTCCTCTGTACTCTCTCTATTTTGTTGACATCCTTCCTATAATTGGGCGACCAAAATTGTACACCATACTCCAGATTTGGTCTCACCAATTAAATATGATAAATTCTTATGATTGCATTAGTTTTTGTGGAAGCTTACTCTACAGAATGGGCTAGCAGAGTTTCAAGCATTACTGTACAAACTGTTTGATAAGAACTTCAAAGGGACCTTACATACCTTTAAGTGCATGATACATTGGTTTCTATTGGATAACAGTCAGTTATCTGTAATGAGTTATGAAGTGCAGGGTGATGTTTGGCATCCCTCTAATAAAACTTTAAAGGTCAAAGTTAATAGGATTTAAACATATCAAACAAATATTTTTTTATTCTAATTACGTGAATGCATGTGGTATTTTGGCATCAGCAAGCATTAACCTGCCTATATTAAAATTGCCAGTTTCCTTGTACCATTTTCTCACAAATAAACGTTGTATTTTTATTATTGTTTTAGAATGTCCCAAGGAGCCATCTTAAATAAAAGTTAACACTGGCACATGGAGATATGATGATAAATACCAACAGCTTAGTGAATTTTAAGAAAGGTTAAGATGAGCGTAAGAGACTCATTGAGGTTTAGGGAGGGAATTTCAGAGAGCCAATGATGAAGCACTGAAAATCAGAAGAGTACACTGTTCATCATTCTTAACTGCAGGTAGTGAGTTTTCCAGAATGAATCAAATGTTTTGTATGCAAAGCAGTAATTTGCAATCGAGCTTCAAATGCCTGTATTTAACCAGCAAGAGATGTGACCCCATTTTCCTTGCATGTTTTAGAACTTGCTATATTCCTCTTCAATGTCTTTTCACGTAGAATAATAAATCTGCATAGTTATAGGATTGATAATTGTGCTCCGTGCAATATCTTGTTCATTGTCTATCTAAACGATGTTCACGAGTAAATTTTGAAAGCGTATTTGACTTTTAATTATGTTTAAATAACGTGGCTAATGCACAAAGGGAACCCTTGCAAAATGCTATTTTCAGCTGATCTAATCTTTCTGGACAGGGGCAAAAACACCACAACATTGGACCCTATTCTCAGAATTTTACGTTGGATCGTGATTTTTAGATTTCATTTATAAATTATGGTGTCCTTATTAGTTATGAATCTTGCTATTATAAGTTATGAGGCTTGCTATTTTCTAAAATTTTAGAACTGTGAAGTTATAGCCAAAGTCCATCTCTGAAAAACAAGTCTCCGTGAGAAGAAAGTGCAGGTCAGTTCACTTTAAAAGAAAGCATGGCACTTTGTTGTTTTAAATTAACTTGGTCAATTAGTTTTTTAAAAGTTTGTAGTTTGAAAAAGGTTTTGTGGATCTTACCCAGTGATGGATATTGAGATGCTTGAAAGGGTCTTCATGATCTATTCTGAGTTTAAAGCCTCTTTGAAGAAAAGTTCAAGAAGCTCTTTGGGAAGAGTAGACTTTGGATAATTTGAGGATTTTTAAATAATGTCTGGTGAATGAACAGCGTGCCACTTGAAATTGTGGCACTTGAGTAGAGGAGTATAGATCTTCAGAAATGGAGCACAAATTTAAGTAACCTGCTGAACATTGCAAGCTAGTTACACTTTCTGGGCATATGCAAGTGCATCCAGGATCATGATCAATCACTCATGATTTTGACCCTTGTGTGTTAGATGGTCAGACAATAATATATTAATTTTATCAGTTATCTTGCTGTTCCATTATTTAATTGACAATCTGCATCTCCTCTGCCACTTTCAGCTGATAATTTATTAGGTCATTCCCTAATATGACTCTGTTAGTTTCAGTGCGTTACTCTGCCTGCGCAAATATACTTCTGCCAGGAAATAATATGAGGAAATGTATGATTTCCTTGTCACTGCTGCCACATAAGATGAAGTATACTTCTGTTCTTCCTTTATCATTCCATATTCATTCAATGGTGATGCCCAAATTACACATACTAAGAAAGAAACCAATATAAATGATTATGCAATCAGTAATATACTACTGTTTGCATGCTAAGTATACTTGCCACGATTGTGGAGAATCTGGTTTCTTTGTGCCCAGAAACCAAGCCTCAATAATCAATGTACAGTTGTTATGAAATAAAAATGGAGAGTAAGCAAAATAAAGTAGGCAATTCTTTTCCACTAATGCAGTGTAGAATTCAGCTGATTTTAATTATGATAGTAACTAATTATTACACTGGCAAAAGATGAAAGCAAGAAATAAGAATGTTTTCATGATTCTAAAAATGAGTGAGCTGTGAATCAGGTATGTTCATGGTTTTCCTCATATTCCTTGTGGTATTTGCAAGCAGATTTCTAAAGTTCAATATTGCAAATGGCCACTGTAATTGGGAACTTGATTCACGAGTGTGTCTTTATGTGGGGTCAGTGGTATCTTGTGGAATTTGGTTGATTAATATCAGAGCCTCTCGTCATTTAGTGTGGATAATATTTCTGTGAAGTTACTTTTAGGTAGATGCCAAAAAATAAATGGTTGTGATGACCAATATCTATCTTCAGTTATTAAAATATGTTGGAGCCTTTGAATCTTTGGTCATTTTAGTGATTCATCTCTATCCGATTGTTGTATAAAACAACATAATGTATCCTTTGCACACAATATTAAATGTTGGCAGCTATTCACTCACATTCTCGTTGATCAACCAGTGGATTATGAGCATGCTTAAATCAATTTATGGATAGTTTGGAGATTACTTATGGAAAAATTAGAGACAACAAATGTGAAATAACATGTTTAATTATGTCAAGACCAGAAAGGCCAATTCAACTACTGCATACCTTTTTCCCTTATCAGCTGTGGAAGATCTATCCCCTTTTCACTATATTTTTAGTATTGTTAGAATATAGAATAGAAAGCCTTTTATTGTCATTCAAACAACTTGGTTTGAACAAAATTGCATTTTCTACAATTTTTACATTACAAAAAAACCCAAAACCCACACTTAACACAGTTTACATAAACATCCATCAGAGTCTGCAACACTTCCTCACTGATGGAAGGCAAAGTCTTATCTCTTCCCTTTGTTCTTCACCCGCGGTTCAGCAGTCCAACTGCAGTGTCGAGGCGAACGGGGGCTCCGATGTTAAAGCCCCCGGCGGGCGATGGTAAGTCCTGTGGCCATTAAGCCACGGCGGGCGATGTTAGGCCCCGACTCCATGTCATTTAAACCCCGCGATTCCAGCGGGAGAAGTTGCCGTTGCGGGAGCTTCGAATGCGGCTCCCACCAGGGACCTGGAGCTCCCGATATTACAGTCCACCGGGTCTGCAGCCAGAGCCTCCGAAGCTCTGAAGTCGGGTTGCAGCCGCGCGCCACCACAGCTCTTCCCGCTCCGAACATGTCAGGTCCGCAGGCTCCGCGACTGAAGCCCTCAGGTTGGTCCCGGCCGGAGGCCGCCGCCGGCTCCACGATGTTAGGCCCAACGACACCGGAGACCCGACCGGGAAAAAGTTGGGTCCCCGTACAGGGAAGAGATTAACGGTTTCCCCCACATCCACCCCCCCCCCCCCACATATACACAGCAAAAAAATAAATAAAAACTAGGCTCAAGACATACAAGACAAAAATAAAAAAAAGAGACAGATGACTGTAGTCGAGCCGCTGCAGTTAGGTGCCGCCACACCCACATAATGTTATTAGTCAAATAAATCTCTAAAGGTAAAATCCTGAAGATGCTGGAAATTTGTAATACAAAGGGAAAATGCTTGAATATTCGACAGATTAGGCAGCATCTGGTGAGGGAAATACAAATTGTATTTGGGCGATCATCTTTTGAAAAACTGGCAAAAAGTTAAAAATTGGACAAAATTAACCAGCAGAAAAGGCGAAGAAGTGGCAAAGAGAACAAACGACAAGGTCTGGAATGGGATAGTGAGGAGGAAAGAGTGACTGACAATGTTTATGATGCTGCCCGACAGATTGGTAAAGGTTCAGAGTAAAAGAAGGTATGTCTGGGTGATTGTAAATAGCACACAACAAATTAAATCTGAAATATCACTAGAGGAGAGGAAATAACAATCACATGTCTAATGTACATGAATCCTGAGGCTTTAAAGCGCCGTTGGAAGATGAAGGACTGATCCTCAGCTTATGATGAGATTCATTGGAACAGTGTAAGAGGCAAAAGTTGAGGTCAAAATCAGAGAAGCATTAAAGTGACTAGTAGGTCAGGGTCAGCACCACCTACTGATGTGGGGATGCATATGGTGCATTGGTATACTGGGGAATATATTATAAAGCAGCTGGATCCTACTGAAGTAGGCTAAGGATAAGGCATCTCTCTGCCCTTGCATTTGTTTACTGATCAATGCGGCAATACCTTTCAGAGATATCAAATATTTGTGTTCCTCCCCTCTAGCAGATTGTTTGTTTTTCCAGATTCCAACATCTACAATATTTTGTTCCTTACTCATGGCTGGAGAGAGGCAGAGCACCAATACTTAAACAAACACACAGCTAATTAAAATGCCATTGTCAAATGCCTAGGACTGATTTGCTTTTCCAAGGAAATCTGTTGTGCAGCAACTCACGACTTTTGGCAAATCAAAACCCACCATATCACCTACCAAAGAGTGAATTGGTTCAGCAAATATGTAACATGCATTTTGTACGTATGCATGTGTGGTGACTGCTGATATTTTTATGCAATATTTTAATTGGAATACCATAAAAATAAATACCAGTTTTATTCTTTATAGAATTATTAAAGTCTGTACATTAGCCCATTTTATGGTATCATCTAGTGCTATAATGATATTATGCTATAATCAATAGGCAGTTATTTATTTCCTACATATTGCATTGTATTTTGGCCTCCCTCCATTAAGCCACTTATTCTGCACACTGTAACTAATGTGATCATTTATTTCTAATCAGATGAAATGTTTTTCTTGTCAAAGTTCTTCTACGATCTTTTTATTGACTAATTTATGATGAACTTTAACCCTGATTAATTGAAAATGTAACTCGGTATCTTTTTTTGTATTCTATCTTAGTTAAATAGGTGATTCCCTATGGACAAGGGAGAGCCAGTGGATGTAATGTACCTGGACTTTCAGAAAGCATTTGATAAGGTCCCACATAGGAGATTAGTGGGCAAAATTAGGGCACATGGTATTGGGGGTAGAGTGCTGACATGGATAGAGAAGTGGTTGGCAGACAGGAAACAAAGAGTAGGGATTAACAGGTCCCTTTCAGAATGGCAGGCATTGACTAGTGGAGTACCGCAAGGCTCGGTGCTGGGACCGCAGCTATTTACAATATACATCAATGATTTGGATGAAGGGATTCAAAGTAACATTAGCAAATTTGCAGATGACACAAAGCTGGGTGGCAGTGTGAACTGTGAGGAGGATGCTATGAGAATGCAGGGTGACTTGGACAGGTTGGGGGAGTGGGCAGATGCATGGCAGATGAAGTTTAATGCGGATAAATGTGAGGTTATCCACTTTGGTCGCAAAAACAGGAAGGCAGATTACTATCTAAATGGCGTCAAGTTGGGAAAAGGGGAAGAACAACGGGATCTGGGGGTCCTTGTACATCAGCCTATGAAAGTAAGCATGCAGGTACAGTAGGCAGTGGCATGTTGGCATGTTGGCGAATGGCATGTTGGCCTTCATAACAAGAGGAATCGAATATAGGAGCAAAGAGGTCCTTCTGCAGTTGTACAGAGCCCTAGTGAGACCACACTTGGAGTATTGTGTGCAGTTTTGGTCCCCTAATTTGAGGAAGGACATTCTTGCTATTGAGGGAGTGCAACATAGGTTTACAAGGTTAATTCCCGTGATGGCGGGACTGCCATATGCTGAGAGAATGGAGCAGCTGGGCTTGTACACTCTGGAGTTTAGAAGGATGAGAGGGTATCTCATTGAAACATGAGATTGTTAAGGGCTTGGACACACTAGAGGCAGGAAACATGTTCCCGATGTTGGGGGAGTCCAGAACCAGGGGCTACAGTTTAAGAATAAGGAGTAAGCCATTTAGAACGGAGATGAGGAAACACTTTTTCTCACAGAGAGTGATGAGTCTGTGGAATTCTCTGCCTCAGAGGGTGGTGGAGGCAGGTTCTCTGGATTCTTTCAAGAAAGAGCTAGATAGGGCTCTTAAAAATAGTGGAGTCAGGGGATATGGGGAGAAGACAGGAACGGGGATGATCAGCCATGATCACATTGAATGTCGGTGCTGGCTAGAAGGGCCCAATGGCCTACTTCTGCACCTATTGTCTATTGTCTATTGATTCACTAAATCAGGAGTACAGTTGGGTAGCCACTATACTGGGACTGTGAGCACCTATAAATTTACAACAGATGTTGGTATTGGTATTACATTCCTTACTGAGTCATCAATACTACCAATTTCCTGCATTCAATGATTGTACCCTTTAACAGAGGCAAGGGTATTCTGCTGACTTAACTTTGTGTGGTGTGTTCTTTATTTTATTGTATGGCTGTATGGTGATCACATTTCACTGTGCCAACTGGCACATGTGACAAATAAATGTACCTTGATTCATGAGATCAAGAACCCTTTAACTACCCAGAACATAATGACCATCATCCTAGACTTTTAAGGAGGCAGCTGTGGAGATCGTGAATGCCATCTTCCAACATTCCACAGCCTCGAGTGCAATTCTTAGATTGAAAGATGGCAAAGATAACCCCATATTTAGGAAAAGAAGGCGAGGAAAAATAAAGTACAATAAATCTAGTAGACGGGCATTTTAGGGAAATGCTGGAATATCTTGTTAAGGGAATGATAAGAGGGCACTTGAAAAAATAAAGTTTGGCAAAGTCAGCATGAACTTATGGAAAGAAAATTTGATAAATCCTGAGCAGCAGCTAGCAGGCAAAATAAAAGGTAATCAATGTACATTGTCTCTTTGGAATTTCAAAACACCTGCAGTAAAACATCTTTTTTTTTTTTAAATCATCACATGACAATGTGGGAATATATTGACCCAGATTGATAATTGATAAGCAGTCAGAAAACAGGTTAGGAATAAACAGATGGTTTTTCATTTGAGAGGCTGAGAGACTCTCCCTAAAGATTGGGACTGAAACTCTGCTGTTCACTATTTGCGTCAATGATTTGAATAATGGAATTCAAATTTAATGCTGGTACAAAACGAGATAGCTGTGAAATCTGTGAGGAGAATGATGAGATGCCCTGTGGAGATATAGAAGGATAATTGTGAAGGGCATGGCAGATGAAAACAAGTGGAAAATGTGAAGTCCTCCACATGTGTGGAGAAAAGAGAATAGTGGAATTCAGAATTCATAAGTCCATATCTGAGGAAAGACATTCTTGCCATAGAGGGAGTACAGAGAAGGTTCATCATACTGATTACTGGGATGTCAGGACTTTCATATGAAGAAAGACTGGATAGACTTGGCTTGTACTCGCTAGAATTTAGAAGATTGAGGGGGGATCTTATAGAAACTTACAAAATTCTTAAGGGGTTGGACAGGCTAGATGCAGGAAGATTGTTCCCGATGTTGGGGAAGTCCAGGACAAGGGGTCACAGTTTAAGGATAAAGGGGAAATCCTTTAGGACCGAGGTGAGAAAAAAAATTTTCAATCAGGGAGTGGTGAATCTC
Organism: Leucoraja erinaceus; assembly: GCF_028641065.1. Lineage (NCBI taxonomy): Eukaryota > Metazoa > Chordata > Chondrichthyes > Rajiformes > Rajidae > Leucoraja > Leucoraja erinaceus. The sequence continues at coordinate 83,074,824 of NC_073380.1, read as the reverse complement.
TGGAACTCTCTGCCACAGAAGGTAGTTGAGGCAGTTCATTGGCTATATTTAAGAGGGAGTTAGATGTGGCCCTTGTGGCTAAAGGGATCAGGGGGTATGGAGAGAAGGCAGGTACAGGATACCGAGTTGGATGATCAGCCATGATCATATTGAATGGTTGTGCAGGCTCGAAGGGCCGAAGGGCCGAATGGCCTACTCCTGCACCTATTTTCTATGTTTCTATGTTCTGATTTTGTTTAACATTCCAGACATGTGCTGATTGGTTGATTAATTGACCAGTGTATATTGCCCCGAGTGTAGAGGTGAAGTGATAGAATAATGTAAGGAAAATAAAATGGGGTTAGAGTAGGATTAGTGCAAATTAACGTTTGATGGTTGGTTTGTTTTTATGTTGTGACTCAATTTTTCTATCATTGTAAAGTGGGGCCTACACTTCATCTTCTCCAGTGCTTCCACCATTCTTTCATGAAGTACATTCCAGGTACTCGCCACTCTCTGGGTGAAAAAGGGTCCCATCAGATTTTCTTGGAGGGAATGTAAAAATCAGAACAAGTGCAGAACAATATTATTCCAATTTACTATTTAGGTTTATTATTGTCACATACACTGAGGTACAGTGAAAATATTTGTTTTGCATGCTTTCCAAACAGTTGGATATACCAAACAAATACAATCAAGTCGAACTCAGGATGCAGAATATCATTCTCAACATTGTAGCATATCATTGTACCATAAACAAAGTACAATGTCCACCTCCAGGGAAGATTGCTTGCCTTGGATTAATTATGGGCAGTTCCCAACCCAAAGGGCAACTTGAAGCTGTTGGAAATTTGTTGTTCACCAAATCATCACCTGGGGAGATGGTGAAATTACAGATTGTAGTCTTTTTGTGAGTTAATAGTTTACTTAAACATTCATATAATATTCTGAGCATACTTAGATATTATGAAAGTCTATGTAGGGAATATGGTCAGAATTATTTATTGACAAATTGTTGGCTCATTTCCTGCTTTGCCAGTAATATTCAAGTATGAATATTAGATCAAATTGCCTGTAATGGCTGACGCTGTTTTTCCCCACAATATTTTGGATATCAAAGGCAGCTAAGAAAACTCCATGTGAGCTAAATCACAGACATAATAGAAATTCAAGTTTGTTGGGAAACAGATGAGATACAATATAAGGTAATTGGGCAGTTAATAGGAACTGCAATACGGATGGAAGAATTATATATGCGCTGTGAAATAAAGAATTTATAAAGTGAAGTATCTGTTAGACATCACACCCCACAAATCCATTTGGCTCTTGCCTTGTAGAGCAAACCTTACCTTTCTCTGACCATTACCAGGTTGGAAGATACTGTAACCTAGGTTTTTTTTTAAACACCTAAATTCTTTTTTTTAAACAGCAAGATTTTTTTTACAACGCTGATATCTACTCTTTCAGTATTTTTCAATAAAAAGCTATTGCATATGTTGGCATTTGCCCAATTCTAGCACTTAGCATGTGGGCCCCAGCTCCTGCTTCGATGTTTGGAAATCTGTTTAGGTGACAATTCAGAGTGGATATTGGGAACTGTTTAGTTTCCATCTGTATCAGAACTGGAGAATAAAGGAATGATTAAAATATCCTGCTTTTATAACTGCTAGCTCTTCTAAGAGCAGAACTCTTACAGTTTTTTCAAATGTAATAGATCTGTCACCAGATGTGTTTTTGCTGACTAACCTCTTGCAGTTTTCCATTTGTATCTCAAGCACCTGCAGTTTCTCTAACCTTTTCGGTGTAATGCTGCTAAGTTGAAAGTCAATTTTTTTTCTGCTTATTTTCCCAAGGGAGGATGATTTCATGTAAGGATGTTTTGCAGCTTGCGACAAATGTAGTAAGAGCTGGCTGTGTACAGCACATGACATTATATGCTATTTTAATGGTTTATTTTGGAATTAACTATTTTCATATATATTCTCATTCCAGGTGCTTGTGAATGACTTCTTCTTGGTGGCCTGCCTCGAGGACTTCATAGAGAATGCTCGTCTTTTTATCTTTGAAACATTTTGTCGCATTCATCAGTGTATTAGCATCAGGTAAAGACATCTCTTAATCACATCATCGTACAATAGAAGCTGCTTCTTAAAGTGTCATCTTGCAGGTTGACGTTTCGGGTCCAAGACTTTTCATCAGAACCTGAAAGGAATTGGGAACTGTTCTTTCCCAGATCTGACAAAGGGTTTTGGACCTGAAACGTGCATCTGTTTATTGCTCCATAAATTTTGCCTGCTCAGGTGTGCGTTCCATCGTTTTCCATTTTCAATTTTCCACCACAATTTTTCCTGGAAATATGTCTCTCAAGTCAAGTCAAGTGAAGTCACTTTTATTTATACAGCACATTTAAAAAAATAACTCTTGTTGGCCAAAGTGCTTTACATTGGTATAATAATAGTATAACAAACAACAGTGGTTCATAGATTAAATACAAACATCACTACATACATATAGCCCTCGCTCAGAAGAATTCAAGAAAGTCTTGGGAGTAGAGATGAGTTTTAAGTCTCGATTTAAAGGAGTCGATGGAGGGGGCAGTTCTGATGGGAAGAGGGATGCTGTTCCACAGTCTAGGAGCTGCAACCGCAAAGGCGCGGTCGCCCCTGAACTTATGCCTAGACCGTGGGATGTTCAGCAACCTCAAGTCGGCTGATCTGAGGGACCTGGAGGTGGTGTGGTGGGTAAGCAGACTTTTGATGTAGGTGGGGGCAAGCCCATTGAGGGCTTTGTAGACATAAAGGAGGATCTTGAAATTTATTCGAAACCGCACAGGGAGCCAGTGGAGAGAGGCCAGGATTGGGGTGATGTGGTCTCAGGACCCAGGGAGTGGCAATCTTTTGAATATTGCTTAATAGTACTCTATTGTTAATGGAAGAATCCCACTGATGGTGATCCAAAGTAACTAACAGTGCTCATGGAACCCAATGTGTACATTTTGTGGGGATAATTGCGAGTTTTCTGTTGATTCAAGGCTTTTCTGATCAAATAATTTCTGAACCATTGGCATTTGACAGAATTCAAATTCATGTGCTACATTTGAATTTAAATTTATTGGAGATCCCCGGTTACTTAATGCACCAATCTCATACTTGTTGAGGTGTATTATTTAATACAAATATAAATTTGGGTCAAGCTTGTGATTTTCCAGTTTCCTCTGGAACTGATTTGGGACCTGACACTTCAACTAATGTCTAATTTAGCAGTTATATGACTTTAATGATATTGGTTGAAATTAGTTTTATAGAAACACTTAAGTATTGCTGTCCGTTGCTTTTCTAACACAGGAGGTTATATAAATGGAATCTAAGCAGCATGTATAGTGTTTCCATTACAGCTACTGTATACAACCTAGTCATTGATGACCAGATTTGTCAGGTGTGAGCCAATGAGGGTGCATTTACATGATGGCTGTGATTGATATATTTAAATGTATCACTATGTAATAGTTAAAATTTAAATCTAAGTGTGAAATCTGTTGTACGATGGTGATAGTTAAAAAATGCACCATGGCAGAAGGAGCCTTAGGACTGCTGGAGTGTAGGCTTATTAACACAGGCATATTTCTCCCCACCACCACTTGTGGGCGAGATTGCAATAAATCATTCATTTTTTATCACAGACTGAAATCCCCAAAAGAACAGTGAATGCCATTCTGTCATTTTTATGGAATAGATAGTGGGATGGTTTAAATCAAAATGTGAAGTACTTTTACCTTTTATTTGGTAACATTTTGAGATGTTTTCTAGATGTTTTCCAGAAGTGGCCTTAAGAACGTGTGCGTGCGTGTGTACGTGTTGCTTCGTGTGTGTGTGTGTTTGTGTGTGTATATTTGCATTGGATTATTTTGACACCTACATACTCTAACCACTTCCAGCAGACCTCTGACTCGTGACGTACTTGATTCACCAAATTCTTGTGTCTGGCACTGTATTAATAAGAGATTTCTGGGGCTCTGCATGAGCTATCTATGTTTGATACTCCAGAAATTACATACTGTTTGAATTTGTTGGAAGCATTTGCTAAACTAACAATTAGTATACACATGCTATTACAACTATAACAGAGTTGGCCTCCTTTGTTAACTACTGTTCTGGGAGATGCAGTGGAAGTTGAATAGTTCTACATACCAGAAAATTCATAAAGTAAAAAGAGAAAGTCTCATGCATCTTAACAACAATATGTTTGAAAGTTTGGATCTTAGCATTGGGCAGTGACAATTATCTGCATCATACAGTTTATGATGATGGGAATAGTGCAGGGAGGAAAAGGTTCCCTAAGATAATATACCTTTGTAAAATCTATTTGTGGTGTACCTTTTAAAAGGTTCATAAAATGCTTTGCAGGCCAGGTTGTGTATTTCAACTTCCCTGTGGAGAGTAGGGCCCCGCAGTGTCAGTGCCCATGTGTTTAGATTCTATTGCCTATTGGTGATGGTCATTGACTCCTGTATGGTGATATAAATTACAAGACATTAGTGAGAACAATTTCCACAAGTGTTGACTCTTTAGTCAGTTATGCTTGGAGTTTCTAGACCAAGGGAGCAGTAAGATATTTTTAAAATGTTGGATTAAAATTCCTCAAGAAAATGTTATGGTTCCAAATCGATTGAGCTGGGTGTCAGTCTGTTACCTCAGTTAATGGATTAGGTGAGAAATTCCCCCAAATAGATGAAATGGGCAATCTTGGCATATATAGAATAGATATTTCTTTTGAAAAATAATTTTGAAAAAAAATAAAAATCGTTTTTTGCCAAATATTTTGCAACTAAAGCCATCCAGAACTTTTCCTTTCCAAAAAACGTGGAATACCGTGATACTTTGTTCATGGCTGAATCCAGGGCTGCCAACATTGAATGATAGTTGGGAGTGAGAAATTATGAGAGACAAAGCCCGAGGGAGCGTAGCAATCGAGGGGGGTGTCCCCCCCCCTCCCATTTGTATGAAGCTTTTGCATTTTTCAGCTTGAAACTGCAATCTGGTGCATACAGTAGCGACTTTTAACTTACACTTGAATGCAATATTTATGCTTTAAATTGGATTAGCTATGAATAAGGTTAGGCTAAATTGCATTCCTAATTACATACCACAGTAGAGCAAGGCCCTGATCAACAGGTGCAGCACATGAATGATCTTAGCACATGAATGATCTTAGTATATTAATGTATGAAAATCAGATTATAATACACTATAGATACACTTGGTCCATGTTGATCAACCTGGGTCTCACTGCACATCTGGTACTACTCCTGACCCTGACTCCAGTTGCATACCTTCTCTCATTCCTGACCCTGAGTCCAGCCTTACACCTGGCCCCCTATTCTACCCTGATCATAGCTGCTTACCTGCTTAGGTTCCTAGTGCTGAACATTCCCATTGTCCCAGCTTTGACTGCACACCTAGTACTTCAGACCTTGACTGTTGATGCACACATGACCTTGCTCCTAGCCCCTCTGCACTGACAATATATTTGACCCCCTGGACTTAATCTATTACGTACAAGGCCACAGGTGCTTATCTAATGCGGTAATATTTTATGGGGCACTTCACAGATCAAATTTAGTATATCAACATTTGCTCCATCCATTGGCTTCCTTGTTATCTAACATGCTAGTTACTTTGTCAAATAAGTAATCAATTGGTTGAACACAATTTCTCATCCATAAAATTATACTCACTCAGCTGTATGTATTCTGTTACCATTTCCTTGATTTTCCTCACAAATTGTCCTGAAGTCATTTTCACCCCCAATATTTTCAGTATTTTGCTGTCTTCCTCTCAGCTGGGACTTTTCCAAAATGCAAAGTCCAATAACTATATATTTAAGCAATATTATTCTATTAAATGTGATCTGGAGAGTACATAATATTTTCTGTGGTATTCATAACACAACAATGATTAAAAAAAAATATATTTGATTGCACCTAACCGACATGCATACATTATTATATTACAGTTAATATGTACCGAGGGCAAATTTTTGTTCCAATGCTCCCCATTACCAATTACTTTTACATTGAAGTGATTGAAATCCACGTGAAATTTAAATGGCAGCAGAAAAATAAAACCTCCGGAATGGATGATATTCATTACGTGGTTGGTTGGAGTCAGTATCAGCACAATTACTATATTAAACTTGGAATCTTCAGATGTCCTGGTTCAAGCTAAAACTAAAGACAAATAATAACCCCCTCACACAATCCCCTGCAAGTATCTCTGTCGCTCCTTTAAAATATGCCCCTTCTTTGAACAAGCTCTTAAACATCTGAATCAGTTTCCATCTGATTACACCTCCTTGAGGATGTTCATCAACGTGTTCAATTAATAAAACAATGAGATTGGCGATATTTCTATTCAACCTGTCAAAGGAATTTGGGGGGGGGGGGGAAGAGGGCTAAAAATAGTCAGTGAGGTAAACAAACATAATAGTTGTGTGGCAAATGACAATAGTGCTACCTTCCCAATATTTAACTGAAAGAAATAATGGGTTATCGGGACTATGTTGTGACAGCCAGACACCTTGCATATTACACTTATCCCATCCCCCTGGATATTCTAGATTAATAAATTAAGGTTTTGTCAACTAATTACAAATCAGGCTAATTACAAATTAATAGCATTAGACAACTCCGAAACACGAAGCGCTGAGCATTGGGATCCAGACATCACGGACAACTGGCCTCAGTTTCCCGCTCACATCTGGCAGTGCTCTCTGTCTGAACCAGGGGCCACGCAGTGTTTTTGAAAGTGGGGACAATAGACAATATGCAATAGGTGCAGGAGTAGGCCATTTGGCCCTTTGAGCCAGCACCGCCATTCAGTGTGATCATGGCTGATCATCCCCAATCAGTACCCCGTTCCTGCCTTCTCCCCATATCCCCTGACTACGCTATTTTTAAGAGCCCTATCTAGCTCTTTCTTGAAAGCATCCAGAGAACCTGCCTCCACCACCCTCTGAGGCAGAGAATTCCACACTCACCACTGTTACTTTCTCCAAGTGTTTCCGCGTCTCCGTTCTAAATGGCTTACTCCTTATTCATAAACTATGGCCCCTGGTTCTGGACTCCCCCAACATCGGGAACATGTTTCCTGTCTCTAGCGTGTCCAAGCCCTTAACAATCTTATATGTTTCAATATGTTTCAATCCTCTCATCCTTCTAAACTCCAGTGTGTACAAGCCCAGCTGATCCATTCTCTCAGCATATGACAGTCCCGCCATCCTGGGAATTAACCTTGTTAACCTAGGCTGTACTCCCTCAATAGCAAGAATGTCCTTCCTCAAATTAGGGGACCAAAACTGCACACAATACTCCAGGTGTGGTCCCACTAGGGCTCTGTGCAACTGCAGAAAGACCTCTTTGCTCCTATTTTCCATTCCTCTTGTTATAAAGGCCAACATGTCATTCGCTTTCTTCGCTGCCTGCTGTACCGGCATGCTTACTTTCATAGACTGATGTACAATGACCCCCAGATCCCATTGTACTTCCCCTTTTCCCAACGATGCCATTTAGATAGTAAGCTTCCTACCTGTTTTTGCTACCAATGTGGATAACCTCACATTTATCCACATTAAACTTCATCTGCCATGCATCTACCCACTCCCCCAACCTGTCCAAGTCACCTTGCATTCTCATAGCATCCTCCTCACAGTTCACACTGCCACCCAGCTTTGTGTCATCTGCAAATTTGCTAATGTTACTTTGAATCCCTTCATCCAAATCATTGATGTATATTGTAAATAGCTGCGGTCCCAGCACCGAGCCTTGCAGTACCCCACTAGTCATTGCCTGTCATTCTCAAAGGGACCCGTTAATCCCTACTCTTTGTTTCCTGTCTGCCAACCACTTCTCTATCCATGTCAGCACTCTACCCCAAATACCATGTGCCCTCATTTTGCCCACTAATCTTCTATGTGGGACCTTATCAAATGCTTTCTGAAAGACCATGTACACTACATCCACTGGCTCTCCCTTGTCCATTTTCCTAGTTACATCTTCAAAAAATTCCAGACGATTAGTCAAGCATAATTTCGTAAATCCACGCTGTCTCGGACCTATCCAGTTACTGCTATCCAAATGTTCGCCTATCTCATCTTTTATAATTGACTACGGCATCTTCCACCCCACCGACTGGTCTATAATTCCCTGTTTTCTCTCTCCTGTCTTTCTTAAAAAGTGGGATAACATTAACTACCCTCCAATCCACAGGAACTGATCCTGAGTCTATAGAACATTGGAAAATTATTACCAATGCATCCACAATTTCTAGAGCTACTTCCTTAAGTACCCTGGGATGCAGACCATCAGGCCCTGGGGATTTATCAGCCTTCAGTCCCATCAGTCTATCCCACACCATTTCCTGCCTAATGTGGATTTCCTTCAGTTCCTCTGTCACCCCAGATCCTCTGGCCACTACTATATCAGGAAGATTGTTTGTGTCCTCCTTAGTGAAGACAGATCCAAAGTACCTGTTCAACATCTGCCATTTCCTTGTTCCCCATGATAAATTCACCTTTTTCGGTCTTCAAGGGTCCAACTTTGGTCTTTACTAATTTTCCCCTCTACACATACCTAAAGAAGCTTTTACTATCCTGCTTTATATTCTTGGCTAGCTTACCTTCGTATCTCACCTTTTCTCCCCGCATTGTCTTTTTGGTTATCTTCTGTTTTTCTTTAAACATTACCCAATCCTCTTGCTTTCCGCTCACCTTTGCTGCGTTGTACTTCTTCGCTTTAAATTTTATACTGTCCCTGACGTCCCTTGTCAGCCATGGTCGTCCCTTCTCCCCTCGAAATCCTTCTTCCTCCAAGGAATGAACTGATCCTGCATCTTCTGTATTATTCCTAGAAACTGGGTTGCTCCACTCCCTCGCCAGGTACTCTCAAAGCCAGTGATTAGTGATCGCTCAGCTTCCCTGGCGTACCTGGTAAGGGAGTGGAGCAACCCAGTGGGAGGGGGGTGTCCCACGGTAGGGACTTTTTGAAAATTGATGTATTAAAATCATGCTTTAGTGCATTGTAAAAGTATGATTTCAATGTTTTTTGTTTGAAGTATTTTTAAGAGGTAACTTTTTAAGGGTTAATGTTTTCCACACAAAGGGTCGTTGGTGTATGGAACAAGCTGCCAGATGAGGTAGTTGAGGCAGGGACTATCCCAACATTTAAGAAACAGTTAGACTGATACATGGATAGGACAGGTTTGGAGGGATATGGATCAAAAGCAGGTAGCGTAGCTGGGACATGTTGGCGGGTGTGGGCAAGTTGCGCCGAAGGGTCTGTTTTCACACTGTATCACTCTATGACTACATTATACCTCCACCATGCATGAATGCTTCAAAATCAGGTGGTTGAGTTTTATTGCCTTATACTCAAGCATAGAAACAGAAAATAGGTGCAGGAATAGGCCATTCGGCCCTTCGAGCCAGCCATTCAATATGAAGAGGGCTGTTCATCTAAAATCAGTACCTCTTTCCTGTTTTTTCCCCCATATCCCTTGATTTCACTAGCCCCAAGAGCTAAATGTAACTCTCTCTTGAAAACATCGTGAATTGGCCTCCACTGTCTTCTGTGGCAAAGAATTCCACAGATTCACAACTCTGCGTGAAGAAAGTTTGTCCTCATCTCAGTCCTAACTGGCCGACCCATTATTCTTAAACTGTGACCCCTGGTTCTGAACTCCCCCAACATCGGTAACATTTTTCCTGCTGTTACAGTAAGTGAAAATCTAGCAGGCAAGCAGGATACTTTCTCCAACCACCCCCATTTGAAGGCCACTGTCTTCCACCGTTTCTACCCAGTGCTTGGTACTTACTTCCAGCAGCCACTGGTTGTCCTCCAGGATGCACCAAGCCACAGCCTGATCCATGCCGGTCACCTGCGCGAATTTGGCACAGAGACTCTCACGGCAGCGACGCAACGCTTCCGACGACCCGGGACTCTTGCACTGAGACTGCTCCATGGCCGGAGCTGCAGCGAGCGACTCGCCAGCACGGCAAACACTCGCCGGCCCCGGCTCCCCGTCCGCATCTGTTTCCGCCGCAGCTTCTGCTTCCATCCCTCCCTCAGCCCAGTCTCTCCAACAACTGCGACCTATGCAGTTGATATGAGTTTTGAAATTTTCGTTGATCACAGAATTTCTCACGACAGAGCGTGAGAAATTTGTGATCAGCGTGAGAGCATGAGAATTTGGTGAAATGCGTGAGAGTTGGCAGCCCAGCCGAATCCCATCACTTTGCTTGTTTGTCTGAAAGATGGAGCTGTGACATAGAATTCCATGTGATGTACAACAGAAGAAGTAAGCCTAGGCCACTCCCTTTTTCAGGTCAGAAAGGTGAATTATAACCATCTGGTGTGTTGTTTGCCGTCTCGTGAGCATACACTGAGCCTGGCTATTGAAGGCTGTGTATCGAAAGTAGTTCCTCCTTACACTTCCCATCTCTCTGTTAACCCATCTCACTTCAACGCGCCTCTGTTCTCACAAGCCACATTAAGTTAAAATGATTGTGAAAGTTGCAGGTTGGAAAGTAAACAACGACTTCATGGTACATCAAAAATACTTTTGATTTGAGATTCCCTTAAAACTGCATCCCATTTGTTTGATACTGTGCATTATGCATGCTCATTAGCTGTAATATGGTATTGTTAACCCTAGCCTGAAGCTAAGCAATGATGCTTCAGCTGCTGCTCTCCTCGCCAATCTAAGGCCCTGTTCAAGTTCTCCCAATGGGAATCCAAGTTGTTAATAACTGCTTGTAAATTGCTGAAAGCAATTAAAGGTTGGTAAATTACTTGTAAATTGTAGGTTGCTGGTCTGAATCTTTACTTAGTGATTATGCACCTGTGTGTATGTGTAGTGCAAATTGTGCAGATTAAGACTTAAAAAAAAACCTTGAATATTAACATGTCATCTTCGGTGCACTATACAGTGAATCTTGTGATAATGTCCACTCACATAAGGTTTATGGAGGGGAGTCCTTGTTTATTTTATTTGGCTCACGAGACATGAAATAATCGTGTTTTCCTGTCCAGTGCAAAAAGATAACTATCTGTTCCAGAAACGTTCTTCAAAATGTTTAGATTAAGCGCTTCTCGGGATATGAAACTGCACTGTATCTTTTCGTAGTTAACTATCAGCAATAGGACCATGTTGCCAATTGGTGCAATAAGTTTTTTTTCTCTCAAGCAGTCAAATGGAGGTGAATGACCTTTATTTGAACTAGAAGAAATGGCATTTTCCACCACCTGCTTTGAGGTATTCTACAAAGACCAAAGGATACTATTAGTCACTTTTCCCTCAAGAGTTTAGCAAAGGAATGCTTAACATCAAGTTTCAGTGTCACGGAATTGCATGTGTCTGATATTAATGCATGCTTGTGTATCTGTGCATCAGCTATTGACTAGGTGAGATAAGCTTAATGTTGACAGAATCTAAAGCAACAGTATTTTGGATGGTGTACATCATGCAGCACCGTGGCAATTTTGACAGCTGGGACTTTGGTAATCCTACTATAGTGGCAGATACCAGTGTTGAACTGTAAACGGAAAGTCACAATTTACATTAAGAGTTAAAAATTATAAATGACCAATGTAAAGGCAAAGGTTGAACAGAATGGTCACACGCAGCAGAGCTTTGGAAACTTATCTGGATGAAACATGAGAAGTTGCCAGGTAGGGTTCTGTACCAGCAAATACCAATATAGTTTGTGTAGTCGTTGCTGCTGATTATAAAGTCTTAAGGATGTTAACTTCAGGGCTGCCAACTCTTACGCATTAAGTGTGAGACTCACGCATTTCATGAAATTCTCACGCTCTCACGCTGATCACAGAATGTCTCACGCTCAAAAAAATAAATGTTTTTAAAAAATGAATAAAGAAAGAAAGTCCCAAACAATTCAATTCGCCCAAGGCTTCCAGATCTCCTCCACACTCAATGAGAATAGTTTTCTGTCGGCTGGTTTCCCGTATAGAATGAGCAATTTGATTGTCTTAAGCCCATCGCGAACTATTTAAAATGGTAATGTACCTGCAGTACTAATTATTCCATTTGACATTCATGGAACCAAAATCTGCAGGTACTGGAAACTCAAAATAACGCAAAAAATGTTTTAGAGGTGAGTAAAAACCATGAGGCAAATATATAAGGTGAATGCATAGTCTTTTTCCTGGGATATGTTATTCAAGAACTAGAGGGTATTGGTTTAAAGCAGGGGTGTCAAACTATCGGCTCACGAAGGGGTCCAATCCAGCCCGAGGGATGATTTGGGGGAAAAATAGTCGCTTAGTTTAGAGTCTAAACTACACATTCCCGTGCAGATGGTGTGATAGGTGAGACACGGCGGTGGTCCCAGCTGAGGCACCGCTCACACCTTCCACTCTCACCTCCAGCGGCTCTGTATCCGGCGGCCGCTATGTCCACACCCCATGGTTTTAACCCCGGCCCGGAGCCAGGAGCAGACCGGGTGAGTGTGGGCGTCGGAGACGCGGGGATGAATCTCGGGCTAAGGCTCCGCTCCGATGCCTGACCCCCGGGTCACTGATCCTCACCTCCCCCGGAACCCAGCTGGACACAGAGCACCTGGGTCGGCCTACATTCCCGGGGGTGGGGGGGTGGAACGCTCCCCGGACGGACATCACCAAGTCTCTGGATTTCCGCTCACTCCGGGTGTTATCACCACTTCACTGACACACACTCTCACAACCTAACACCCTTACGCACACACTGACACACACACTCTCACACACTTTCTCACACGCCCTCACACATACATCCTCACACACAATCTCACACTCACACACACACCCTCGCACACACTCTCACAACCTAACACCCTTACGCACACACTCTCACACACACACTCACACGCCCTCACACATACATCCTCACACACAATCTCACACTCACACACACACCCTTGCACACATTCTCACAAACACACACTGACACGTACACTTTCACACACCATCCCACATACACTTTCACATACCCTCACACATACACTCTCACACACCTCCACACACACTGACACACCCTCACACATACCCTCACACATACCCTCACTCATACCCTCACACACACACTCACACCTTCACACACACTCTCACTTCAACCACTTCAATAAAAAATTAGAGGCTAACTGTTTATCATTGTCAGAGTTTGATTGCTGGAAGCAGGCTAATAAAACTAGATGCAGTTGCGTGGCCTACATTTACAATTGGTATAGTTAGGTCTACATTTGTGTGTGCTAATGTTCGATTTCAAATGGTTTATTAATGGAAAGGGTGCGTTCGCTCGTGCACAACTGCTCCGGCCCGCATAAAGTCGCATATTTCCCAATCCGGCCCGTGACCTAAAATGAGTTTGACACCCCTGGTTTATAGTGAGAGATGAACGATTTAATAGGAACCTGAGGGACAATATTTTCACGCAGAGGGTGATGGGTTTGTGGAACGGGCTGCCAGGTGAAGTAGGCAGGTAAAATGACAGCATTTAAAAGACATTTGGACAGGTCCGTGAACAGGAAAGGTTTAAAGGGATATGGGCCAAATGCGGATTAATGGGACTAGTTTAGATGGGACATCTTGATCTGCATGAACAAGCTGGGATGGAGGGTCTGTTTCCATGCTGTAAGACTATGACACATTGTAGAAAGGGTACAATTGTTCTGGAGAGGATCCAGGATTAATTTATGAAGATGTTGGCAGGGCTGGAATTTTTTTTTCACTTTGAAGAAAGATTTGATAACTGGGATTGTATTTGCAGCAATGGAGGTGAAGAAAATACTTAGTTGAGGTGAATAATATTAAAAACATAGAAAATAGGTGCAGGAGGAGGCCATTCGGCCCAGCGAGCCAGCACCACCATTCATTGTGATCATGGCTGATCGTCCCCATGCCTGCCTTCTCCCCATATCGCTTGATTCCACTAACCCCTAGAGCTCTATCTAACTCTCTCTTAAATCCATCCAGTGACCTGGCCTCTACTGCCTTCTCCGGCAGGGAATTCCACAAATATTATGAGAATAGGACCTGTTTTGCTTAACAGAATATAGGAAGGAACTGCAGATGCTGGTTAAAACTGAAGATAGACACAAAAAGCTGGAATAACTCAGCGGGACAGGCAGCATCTCTGGAGAGAAAGAATGGGTGATGTTTCGGGTCGAGTCCTTCAGACTGAAGAGGTTACAAACCAGCCATATAGATGTAAAACACAATGACTGGAGATGTGTGGTATCTAAATAAGGGCAGAAATCAGAATCATGTGTTCATCTTTATTGACGTGACACCATAATCAATATGTTACAGAAAAATTAATTTAAAGGAGTGGCACGGTGGCGCAGCGGTAGTTGCTGGATTACAGCGCAGCAGACCCAGATTTGATCCTGACTACGAGTGCTGTCTGTACAGAATTTGTACATTCTCCCTATGACCACATGAGTTTTCTCCGGATATTCCATATCTGCCAACATTTGAAAATGAAAAATCTTACTCTGAGTGCACGGGTTGAAGGAGTGCGAGCATCGAAAGCATTACGGGTCGGGTCATGCCCATGTATGAGTACAAGTCGAGTAAAGAGAGTTTATTGTCATATATCCCAGATAGAACAATGAGATTCGTGCTTTGCATCAGCACAACAGAATATAGTTGGCGCGAATACAGAACATATCATATCAGTGTGTCCATACACCATTATATAAATATATACACACATCAATAAATATGCAGATAAAGTGCAAATAAACAGATAATGGTCTATTGGTGTTCAGAGATTTGTTTCAGTTGAGTTTAATAGCCTGATGGCTGTGGGGAAGTAGCTATTTCTGAACCTGGACGTTGCAGTCTTCAGGCTCCTGTACCTTCTACCTGAAGGTAACGGGGAGATGAGTGTGTGGCCAGGATGGTGTGGGTCCTTGATGATGTTTCCAGCCTTTTTGAGGCAGCGACTGCGATAGATCCCCTCGATGGTAGGGAGGTCAGAGCCGATGATGGATTGGGCAGTGTTTACTACTTTTTGTAGTCTTTTCCGCTCCTGGGCGCTCAAGTTGCCCAACCAAGCCACGATGTAACTGGTCAGCATGCTCTCTACTGTGCACCTGGAGAAGTTAGAGAGAGTCTTCCTTGACATACCGACTCTCCGTAATCTTCTCAGGAAGTAGAGTCGCTGATGTGCTTTCTTCATAATTGCATCAGTGTTCACGGACCAGGAGAGATCTGCAGAAATATGCACGCCCAGGAATTTGAAGCTCTTGACCCTCTCCACCATCGACCCTCTGATATAAACGGGACTGTGGATCCCCATCCTTAATTTTGCTGGTGTTGACGACCAGGTTATTGTGCTGGCACCATTTGGTCAGTCAGTCGATCTCCCTTCTATACTCTGACTCGTCCCCATCAGTGATACGTCCCACAACAGTGGTGTTGTCAGCGAACTTGATGATGGAGTTTGCACTAGGACCGGCTACGCAGTCATGAGTATAGAGTGAGTACAGCAGGGGGCTGAGCACGCAGCCTTGAGGTGCTCCCGTGCTGATTGTTATCGATGCTGACACATTTCCACCAATGCGAACAGTCTGTGGTCTTTGAATGAGGATCACACTTTTTTAACATTTTTGAAATCGCACGTTTTTTAACTTAAAAATCAGAACAAATACAATAAAATTGGACTAGTTGGCAGGTACGATATTCCGGTTTCTCCCACATCCGAAAGATGTGCAGGTTTGAATGTTAATTGGCTTCTGTAAATTGTCCCTGGCGTGTAGGATAGAACAGGTGTATGGTAGATTACTGATCAATGTGGACTTGGGTGGGCCGAAGGGCCTGTTTCCAGATATATGTTTTACATACATATATTAATTTAATTGAACCATATACTTGGTTGAATATGTGGCATAATTTTCATCTTGCTTATATAGTCAAAGGGTAAGGTTGATTAATTTATTTGTACAGAACAGTGATGGAAGTCCGACTCCTCTTCCCTTGTTTCTATGTTTCCATCTTTGCATTACAGCATGAATTCCATACATGAATGTACCAAAGTTATTCATGTGCTGCACCTGTTGATCAGAGCCTGGCTCTGCTGTGGAATGTAATTAGGGATGTTATTTAGCCTAAACTTATTCATACATATTCCAATTTAAAGCATAAATGTTGCATTCAAGTGTAAATTAAAAGACTCGCTACAGTATGCACCAGATTGCACAATTTAAAGCTGAAAAATGTAAAAGCTCCTTACCCCGTAGGAGGGGGGACACCCACCCCACACCCTACACTATGCTCCCTCGCGCTTGGTCGTTGCGCTCCCTCGCAATTTCTCACTCTCAACTCTCACCCAATGTTGGCAGCCCTGTAACTGCCAGCTATTTTAGGCAGTGATCAGTGGATTATACCTCATTTCATGATTTCTTTCAGTCTTATCTTATGTGCAGCAGACAAACGTATAAAACAAGCAAGACTGTTCAAAACCACAATTAGAAAACATGTTCAAGGTAGTGCAAAATGTGGCCTGTATTGTATCGCAGAGGTAGGGTTTGGCAAGAAGGTGATGGCATTGGAAAGTAGCTGTTTCTGAATCTGCTGGTATGGAAACTCTTGCCTGATGCTAGCAGCAAGAAGCAGGCATGACTTGAATTGTGAGTATCCTTGATGCTGCCTTCGTGAGGCAGCACCTCGTAAATGCTTTCAATAGTAGGGAAGGCTGTGTGAGTGTGTGATGGATTGTGCTGAGCCCACTTGTTTTTCTGTACATTGGAATTGCTATATCAGAACATGATGTAACTAATCAGGATACATCCTTTTGTTCATCTGTATAACTTTGTTAGTATTTGGTTACATACCAAATCGCTTTAAATTTCTAATAAACTAGAGGTGCTGGATTCCCTTCTTTATATGATATGCTGGGCCTTGGACAGGTCATCCAAGACGTAAAAAGGCAGAAATTTGAAGCTCAAATCTCCCCACGGCTGACCCACTAATGGAAACTAGTAAGTGGTCTCCCGACTTTCCATTTCTGGTGTCAACATTTAGTCCCTAGGACTTGTTGACATTGAGCAAGAGGTTGGTGCTGTGGCACCATTCAATCAACCATTCTGTCTCTGAATGTTGATATTCTTTGAGCTGATTGTTTATAGTACATCATAAATATTCTGAGTTATATTTACAGCACTTAATGGAGCCCGAGTTAGAGAAACTTGCTATTACGTGTATGTATAGAATAACTGAAGTGCTTTTAATTTATCTTAAAATTCAAGTTACTACAGAGGTTAAAAATAGAGAGAATGAATCTAGGCACGCCAAAGTACATTTTAAGAGAATCAAGAAAGATTTACCTTATGCTGTATGTCCCACTCTTAAAGATGGAATTTTGTAATACCTAGAGGTATGATTTAAAAAAAATATTGATAAGATCATAAATGATAGGAGTAGAATTAGGCCATTCCGCTCATCAAGTCTACTCCGCCATTCAATCATGGCTGACCTATATCTCCCTCCTAACCCCATTCACTTGCCTTCACCCCATGACCTCTTTCACCTGTACTAATCAATGAGAGAAAAGGCCAATTGAAGCAGCAGCATCCTGAGACTGTTGGGGAGGGAGATTATTATCGACAACTTTATAGAGAGGTTGCACGGCAGTCGAGGTCACGACCCGTGACCCGTACTGTTGCTACGCAATGCCTTCTGGAGTACACGCGGTGAACTGCAGGTAACACTTACCATGGCTTCCAGTGCAGCGGGGCCCACTTTTGTCCCCGTATCCGTTCAGTTGTCGCAGTGTGCCTCAAATCTAGCAACTGAAATTATGAAACACCAAAAAGAATGGTTTTGCCCGGATTGTAGGCTTCTCCCAAAATCAAAAAGAAAAGCTCCCAAAAAAGAAATGAACTGTAAGTGTTGTGATGTACATGGTTCTCATAAATACGAAGCCTAGCATTTGTATACCACCTTTGCCTTGCACTGCATAAAACCACATAATAGGACATTTTACTTAAGAAGGAACTGCAGATGTTGGAATTCGAAGGTAGACAAAAATGCTGGAGAAACTCAGCGGGTGAGGCAGCATCCATGGAACCAAGGAAATAGGCAACGTTTCGGGTCGAGACTGAAGAAGGGTTTCGACCCGAATGCCTATTTCCTTTGCTTTTTTGCCACCATTTTTGTCTACTATAAGACATCTTGTGTTCATTTTAACACACCAGTCTCTTTTTGAAACTCTTTTATTTAAGTTTAATGTTAAAGATTTTAACATCTGTGTTTGTTATTCAATGGTTTGCAATTTCATCCATAATTAATACTGATGAGCCAAGTAACTTTTTTGAAAGTTTTTATTGTTCGTATATGCCCCATACGAAAGCAGTACTATCTGCACCTACTGTGGGACTATGGATTCATACAAGTTGAAAAGTGCACAACAGATCCTTGAAATGTTATCAATTGTGGGTACTTGACTTTCAGAGTTGGTCATCATGTACTCCAGTGGTAGTATGACTTAGAAATAGGTATTGTTGCCTGGCACCACCAATCACACGTTGTCTATCCTGCTCATTGTCATCACCGCGTCCCATATTCGCAGGTGGTGTCCAGATTGGTAACATTGTTCCATGCTGCAGGCTCTTCTGTGATGAAATAATAAATAAATCCAAAATAAATACAAAAATAAATGTGGATAATTGTGTGGGCATTAAATTAAAAAAAATGTTTGAGATGTATATTTTGGCAAATAATAAAATGTCCTGACAGCTTAAACTTATTGTCAATTTGCTGAGCTGGATTATGTCCAATTAACAGCTAACAATTATGCCATTCCTTTGCTTGCGTCTGAGTAAAATGTAATTCAAAACCCACGTATGGTTTGCGATTTTTTTTTTTTTTAACTTCTGAAGATAAATCTTGCCGCAGCATCGCAAGCACATACTCAGTCAACACAAAAACATAAATTACACATAAGTTACATAAATTCTACAAGGCATGAAATAAAACAACTCTAGTCCAAAGATACAAGACACTAGTACAAAAATACACATGTTCACGGTAGTGCAAAGACTGGTCCATAGTGTTCTGTTGCTGAGGTGAGATTAGGGTTGTGCGAATTTAAGAACCTGACAGTTATAGGAAAATATTTATTCCTTAACCTGGTGTGGGACTTCAGACCAGGGTTCCTCAAACCTATGGTAGTTGAGAAAGAGGACATGGGAAAACAGTGAGGATCCTTGTTGATAGATTATGCCTTCATGAGGCAGCGCCTCATATAAATGCTTTCAAGGGAAGGATCTGCCAGGGCCGGCCTTAAACCGATTGAACCGATTGCACCCAATTGGGCCCCAGCCTAAGGGGGCCCTGTACTAATTTTCCGTATTTCGTACGGAAATACGAATTTGCGTTGTTAAATACAGATTTTTTTAAAAAACATTTGCCTTGTTAAATACGGATTTTGTTTTTTTAAACGAACATGGATAAAAACCGCTGCAACGGCCATCAGACAAAAACTATTTGTTAACTACTACTGCTAGCAGTTGTTAACAGCCAGTAGTGAACACGTAGTTATACAATGTGTGGCATCAAGCATCGATCCACATTCCTCAGTAAATGTTTTGACCAAGTATTAATGACGCCACGATCCTTTGAATAAAATTCACGGGACTCCCGTGAGATCCCGAGAGATCGATGTATTGATGACACATTGAGGATTTCTTAAAACTCACTGTCATGATTGAGAGCTCCGGACTACGAGCACGGGCTTCCTCTTGGTGTGCAGGTAAAGTCATTCACCTACCGACCCACGTTGTGTCTCTCTGACTTTCGCTCTCTCTCCCTCCCTCCCTCCCTCCCTCTCTCTCTCTCCCGCTCCCTCTCTCTCACCCTGTCGCCTCGGCATTCCCGGAATCATTTGCGGTGACGGCTGCACCTGCGGTTCCTTTCTGTTGTGGGGGGGGGGGGGAGTCCTGGCCCGTGGCGGCTCCTGGTCCGTTTCTTCCGCAGGTGCCGCCTTGCCCGCTGAGTTTCTCCAGCACTCTGTATTTTTTGATGGGCTCTGGAGTTGAAGGTAGACACAGGGGGCTGTGGTGGCTCAGCGGGACGGGCAGCAGCTCTGGGGAGAGGGTTGCTTTTGTGGTCGGGATCCTTCTTCAGACAATCACAAGTACTCTCACCGACGAGAGTTCAGGGTCTTCTCTCCAGAGTCGCTGCGCTGCCTGTTCTGCTGAGTTACTCCAGCTGTCTATCTTCAATTTCAGAGTTAAATAAAATTTCTCATGGGGGGCTCAAGGTTTGGTTGTTAGCCAAGACAGATAGATCAAGAACGATGTTGCTGTACTAAGGGATAGCCAAGTCTATCTCTCATTGCTAGCAGCTGATGGGAAGCGGCTGTAAAAGGACAGCGCCGCTGGGGGGGGGTGGAGATAGTTTCTTTCACAGGCTGTGGGGAGTCTGGCCAGGGGTAAAGTTGCGGGGACGGCTGGAGTGTCGAGAAGGAGGTGGTCGGGGATCATGCCAGCATCCAGCTCAAGAGCGGGTCAGCGGGCAATAGAGCTTACTCCATATGTCAGTGCGAGTAACCTCAATTGGTCCCTTGTTCATTCTGACACAGGAGTAAGCTCCACTGCCCACTGTCCTGTTATCCATCACCCGCCGACCAACTCCGCTCTATGACCTTTCCTCTTGAGCTGGTCCCCTCACTGTTCAGATGGAGAGCACTCAGACGGGCCAGCAGAAGGCGTTGAGGTCCCGGCGGCTGCTCATAGCCACGCGAGTTGCTTCCCTCCCCGGCCACAATGCGGTGGCTCCACGCCCGGAGCGCCGCGGCTGCTGGCATGATCCCCGACCCCCTCCTTCTCAACGCTGCTGCCCTCCCCACAACTTTGCTCCTGGCCAGACTCCCCACACACTGCGAAAAGAACTCTCCCTCCAATTGGTCCTTTGAATTAGTAATGTCATTCAATAAGATCACAACTGATTCAACTTGTCCCGGTGTGCTCCCGTTTTTCCCACCATCTCTCCACCTGCCGTCACCCCCCACCCATTCAGTAATTCAGAAAGAAGGAGATTTGGAAGCCTTGGGCAAATTGAATTCTTACTTTCTTTATTTTTATTTTTACGGAGAGGAGAACAATCTGCGCATACGCGGTTTAAGATTTTTTAGAAGCCGACTGACGGCCTACCCTAAGTAATTACTCACCGCACGTGCCTGAATATGACTCATTTATAATTATATATTTATATTTCTATGAAAATTGTTCCCAATTGTGCCCCGCACCTCCTAAGGCCGGCCCTGGGCTCTGCCCATCATGGAAGCAGCCTGGATTAACCATTCTGCAGCCTCTTACATTTTTAGTTTAGTATAGAGATACAATACTCAGCCCACAGAGTCCATGCCAACCAGTGATCCCCATACGTTGACACTAGGGACAATGTCCAGTTTGACCAAGCAGATTAATGTGGCAGGCTCACTGTAATCATTGAGAAATCGGTGTAGAATATAGAATCAAGGTCCTGCTTTGTTTCCAGTTCAGAACATGTACTCATGCATCCCGCACTTCAATTTAGACACACACTGAAGAATCTACAATGAATTTCATCAGATTAGTGTACTTTTGATTGACTATAGTTGTTCATTATAGTTCAACTTTACGTAATAATCTCTGGATTACTACCAGTACCACGGGCCAGTCAGAGTAGAAATAGGAGGATATTGCAGATGAATACGTGGCTTGAAAAATGGTGCAAGGGGGAGGGATTCAAATGTTTAGGGTATTGGAACCAGTTCTGAGGGAGGTGGGACCAGTACAAACAGGACGGTCTGCACCTGGGCTGGAATGGAACCAATGTCCTTGGGGGAGTGTTTGCTAGTGCTGTCGGGGATGATTTAACTAATGTGGCAGGGGGATGGGTACAAGAGCAGAGAGGCAGGGGGGTGTAAAATGAGGGTAGAAGCAATAGGTAGCAAGGTGAAAAGTAAAAGTGGCAGGCAGACAAAACCAGGGCAAAAATCAAAAAGGGCCACTTTTCAACATAATTGTATAAGGGGTAAGAGCGTTGTAAAATCAAGCCTGAAGGCTTTGTGTCTCAATGCAAGGAGTATTCGTAATAAGGTGGATGAGTTGAACGTGCAGATAGCCATTAATGATTATGATATAGTTGGGATCACTGAGACATGGCTCCAGGGTGACCAAGGCTGGGAGCTGAACATCCAGGGATATTCAATATTCAGGAGTGATTGATAGAAAGGAAAAGGAGGTGGGGTAGCGTTGCTGGTTAGAGAGGAAATTAACGCAATGGAAAGGAAGGACATTAGCTTGGAGGATGTGGAATCGGTATGGGTAGAGCTGCGAAACACTCAGGGGCAGAAAACGCTGGTTGGTGTTGTGTACAGGCCACCTAACAGTAGTAGTGAACTTGGACATGGTATCAAACAGGAAATGAGAAATGCGTGCGACAAAGGCAAAACAGTTATAATGGTGACTTCAATCTACATATAGATTGGATGAATCAAATTGGCAGGGGTGCTGAGGAAGATGATTTCTTGGAATGTATGCGGGATAGTTATCTAAATCAACATGTAGAGGAACCAACGAGAGAGCAGGCTATTTTAGACTGGGTATTGAGTAATGAGGAAGGGTTAGTTAGCAGTCTTGTTGTACGTGCCCCCTTGGGCAAGAGTGACCATGGTTCTGAACTTAAAGAAAGGTAACTTTGAGGGTATGAGACGTGAATTGGCCAAGATTGACTGACAATTAATTCTAAAAGGGTTGACGGTGGATATGCAATGGAAGACATTTATAGACTGCAAGGGTGAACTACAAAAATTGTTCATCCCAGTTTGGCAAAAGAATAAATCAGGGAAGGTAGTGCATCCGTGGATAACGGGAAATCAGGGATAGTATCAAAGTGAAGGATGATGCGTACAAATTAGCCAGAAAAAGCAGCATACTAGAGGACTGGGAGAAATTCAGAGTCCAGCAGAGGAGGACAAAGAGCTTAATTTAGGAAAGGAAAACTAGATTATGAAAGAAAACTGGCAGGGAACATAAAAACTGACTGCAAAAATGTAGGTCCCTTGCAGTCAGAAACAGGTGAATTGGTCATGGGGAACAAGGATATGACGGACCAATTGAATAACTACTTTGGTTCCATCTTCACTAAGGAAGACATAAATAATCTGCCGGAAATAGCAGGGGACCGCGGGTCAAAGGAGATGGAGGAACTGAGTGAAATCCAGGTTAGTCGGGAAGTGGTGTTGGGTAAATTGAATGGATTAAAGGCTGATAAATCCCCAGGGCCAGATAGGCTGCACCCCAGAGTACTTAAGGAAGTAGCTCCAGAAATAGTGGATGCATTAGTAATAATCTTTCAAAACTCTTTAGATTCTGGAGTAGTTCCTGAGGATTGGCGGGTAGCAAACGTAACCGCACTTTTTAAGAAGGGAGGGAGAGAGAAAACGGGGAATTACAGACCAGTTAGTCTAACATCGGTAGTGGGGAAACTGCTAGAGTCAGTTATTAAAGATGGGATAGCAGCACATTTGGAAAGTGGTGAAATCATTGGATTTACGAAAGGTAAATCATGTGTGACGAATCTTATAGAATTTTTTGAGGATGTAACTAGTAGCGTGGATAGGGGAGAACCAGTGGATGTGGTGTATCTGGACTTCCAGAAGGCTTTCGACATGAGGAGGATGCTAGGTCCCACATAAGAGATTAGTATACAAACTTAAAGCACACGGCATTGGGGGTTCAGTATTGATGTGGATAGAGAACTGGCTGGCAAACAGGAAGCAAAGAGTAGGAGTAAACGGGTCCTTTTCACAATGGCGGGCAGTGACTAGTGGGGTACCGCAAGGCTCAGTGCTGGGACCCCAGCTATTTACAATATATATTAATGATCTGGATGAGGGAATTGAAGGCAATATCTCCAAGATTGCGGATGACACTAAGCTGGGGGGCAGTGTTAGCTGTGAGGAGGATGCTAGGAGACTGCAAGGTGACTTGGATAGGCTGGGTGAGTGGGCAAATGTTTGGCAGATGCAGTATAATGTGGATAAATGTGAGGTTATCTATTTTGGTGGCAAAAACAGGAAAGCAGACTATTATCTAAATGGTGGCCGATTAGGAAAAGGGGAGATGCAGCAAGACCTGGGTGTCATGGTACACCAGTCATTGAAAGTAGGCATGCAGGTGCAGCAGGCAGTGAAGAAAGCGAATGGTATGTTTAGCTTTCATAGCAAAAGGATTTGAGTATAGGAGCAGGGAGGTTCTACTGCAGTTGTACAGGGTCTTGGTGAGACCACACCTGGAGTATTGCGTACAGTTTTGGTCTCCAAATCTGAGGAAGGACATTATTGCCATAGAGGGAGTACAGAGAAGGTTCAACAGACTGATTCCTGGGATGTCAGGACTGTCTTATGAAGAAAGACTGGATAGACTTGGTTTATACTCTCTAGAATTTAGGAGATTGAGAGGGGATCTTATAGAAACTTACAAAATTCTTAAGGGGTTGGACAGGCTAGATGCAGAATGCAGGCAAGATTGTTCTCGATGTTGGGGAAGTCCAGAACAAGGGGTCACAGCTTAAGGATAAGGGGGAAATCCTTTAAAACCGAGATGAGAAAGACTTTTTTCACACAGAGAGTGGTGAATCTCTGGAACTCTCTGCCACAGAGGGTAGTTGAGGCCTGTTCATTGGCTATATTTAAGAGGGAGTTAGATGTGGCTAAGGGGATCAGAGGGTATGGAGAGGAGGCAGGTATGGAATACTGAGTTGGATGATCAGCCATGATCATATTGAATGGCGGTGCAGGCTCGAAGGGCCGAATGGCCTACTCCTGCATCTAATTTCTATGTTTCTACTTTGGAAAAAAGAAAATAAATACATTCCCTAGATATATCTCCTGAAACTTAACACAATTCTCCAAATGTGGCCCAACTTATAAAACTGCATCATGACTTCCGGACATTTATACTCAATGCCCTGACCCATGAAAGCAAGCATCCCACATGCCTCCTTTATCACTTGTATTGCCACTTTTAGGGAAAATCCTCTCAAATCATGCACGTGCTTCCTTTTTCATTTTGACTAAATTTACAACCTCTCTTTTCATCCAAGGTTCCCTTACTTTGTCATCCTTATCCCCCTTCCTTACTGGATTACACCGATTCTGAACTTTGATCAACTGGCCTTTAACAACGACCACATGTTGGATGTGGACTTGCCTATTAACAACTGCTCCCAGTGTATCCTTCCGAACCCCTGCCTAATAACACTGTAATTTGCCTTATTCCAACTTAATACTTCCCTAAATGGCCTAGCTTTCTCCCTATTTAAAGCAATCTTAAAACCTATGCAGTTCTGATCACTATCCCCAAAATGCACTTTTGCTGTAACACCAATCACCTGGCCTGGCTCATTTCCCAACACAAGGTGCAATATGTTCTCTTCTTGGGTTGGACTATTCACATACTGTTTTAAGAAACCCTCTCAAGTCAAGTCAAGTTTATTCGTCACATACACAAACGAGATGTGCAGTGAAATGAAAAGTGGCAATGCTCGCGGACTTTGTGCAAAAAGACAAACAAACAAACAACCAAACAAACTACAAACAGAATGTAACAGAATCACACATTATTTTTCATATTAAATATTGTGGGCAGAAGGAAAAAGGGAAACAAACAGCAATTTAAAAAAAAAAGCTGTCGAATGGTACAGTAAAGTTAGTCCCTGGTGAGGTAGGAGTTTACAGTCCTAATGGCCTCTGGGAAGAAGCTTCTTCTCAACCTCTCCGTAGGGGGCTGAGGACGCAACTCTGGGGCGATCCTGTGGTCAGGGTGAGGGACTTCGATGTATTCCCTCCCATCTTGACTACCTGGGGCCTGGCAGTGAGAAAGTCCAGGGCCCAGGCACACAGGGAGGTGTTGAGCCCTAATTCCAGTAGCTTCTCGGCCAGTCTGGTGGGGCCTATCGTGTTGAAGGCTTGGATACATCTCACAAATTTTGCCCCGTCTTAACATTTGGCACTGAGCAAGTCCCAGTCAATATTGGAGTTGTCAATGCCACCCATAAAAACAACCCTGTTGTTCTGGCATTTCTCTGTAATATGTCCATATATCTGTTCTTCTATCTCCCATTTGCTATTGGGGGGCCTGTAATACAATCCTATTAGAGTGCTTGCACCTTACCTATTTCTAACCGTATCATCTCAGCAGACAAACCCTCCTGTGTGTCCTAGGAGTACTTCCCTGACAGCCTCCCTAATTCATAGCCCAACTCCTCCACCTCTTTTACCTCCCTCTTGATCAAGTCTGAAACATTGATTTACCAGTCCTGTCCTCGCAACAGTGGCCAAAATATCAAAGTTCCCGGTACTGATCCAGGCTCTGAGGTGTTGAATAAAATAGTGAAAGGCCCAATGTAGTTCCCTGGGGGGGTGGGGGAACCACTTTCCGCATCCTGTCACCTGCTCTCCATGCATGCGCAGGTTTGAAGAGGAGCTGACAGTACATTGCTGAACGATTCTTGCATAAATTTCCTCAGATCTGAAATATATGCTTGGATTAAGAATATGAGTTGCTTTCAAAGATTATAAACCAAAGATTTTTAAACTAAAATTTACATTTCAATTTGAATCAAAAGGACGAGTAGAATTGCCAAGCTGTTGAGTGCTTGCCAGTACCAACAGACTTGAGCACTGCTATGTGATCGCACTAATATGCTCAATTACAAACAAAGTCTTTGCTGGCAAGCATTATAATCAGATTAATTTCCTTTTAAATCGTAGAGCTCACTGGTTTAAATGAACATATTTCTTCAGTTTGCTAACACCGCACATAACAGCAGATTGTGTGACGAGGAGTTCAGCACTCTGGAGGAAATAAAAATGCAATCCAACAAATATTTTTATTGTGAAATGGAAAATAAGTGAGCTACCAGGCTCTGAACCCAAGCTATGGATCATGTAACATCATTATTCTCAGAAGCAGATTTTATTCCATGTTGTCAAAAGCCTCAAGCCCAGCAATAATATTTGGGAAGCAAAGAAATATGTTAGCCAAGAAATTCAGCTGAACCTGTTGGTCATTTGCATCTGTCTCTCCACTGCTCGCCTTCTGCAGGCAGCATGTTTTCTTAATGGCCAAAAGGGTATTTTAGGGAGGTGGGAAAGGGTGGGTATAAAACGCCAAATAAGTGTTCAAAACCTTTGACCAGTGGAAGGCCATGGTCAGTCGCCAAGGCATGGTTCTACTTTCAAAAGCCATTTCAAGAGGTCCTCAGTTGAGACCATCTTTATTAAAGAAAGAATCATCCCTGAATGAATTCTACCTCCCATTAGCTGATGGTTCAGTGGCATTGGTAGTTATGGATTTCAACAGTTTTATGGCTGAAGAACCTGCAGTAAGCTTCATTAACCAAAACCCAGTGATATTTATATCTGAAGCAGTTGGTGTACCTAGGGATGGTGAACATTTTAGTTGACCCTGATTGGTCTTGATCAATGAGAATACAATTCAAATAACAACACTGTCTATTACGTAAAGTAGCTAAATGTGCCATGATAGGAATGGCACATGATGAACCATTGCCAAAATATTAAACCTAATTGCAAGTCTTCTAACACCTGCCTTGAGCCTGTAGTCTATGCAGATACTGCATCCTGGTGCTGAAACTGTTGCACTATAGATGAGAGACCGGGTTGAGATCCTATCTCATATCCAAATGACCCTATTAAATTATTTGAACACAACTTGGGAACACCTTTGCTTTTTGTTATAATTTTTCAGCAAAAGAGCAAAGAATTTCAATGTCACAATTTTCCACATGTCTGTCGCTGCTTGTCGGTATACTTTGCGTATTCAATACTGGCTGCAGAGTGCTAAGGAACTGGAATGCGCACCATAAGTGAAGTAGTTAAAGTTTGATGCTGTATGCACAGGTTGTCTAGTAATCATCAGTGCAGGTTAATTAGCTATAAGTGAGTTCGGTATGCCGAAAAACCAAAGGAATGGGATTTGTCAAAGGTCATTCACCATAAAGAAAAAATGAACGAAGCGCTGGCTGAAGAACTGTGTATAAATTCTTATCGTTATTCAAAATTTATGTGTAAAAATATATTTAATCTGAGGAGCGGGGATGCCGTGTGGTTACATTATAGGAAAATTGACGTATTCCAGACTGAAACGATGATCGTTTCTGAGTCGCGTTTCACTATTCTGCTAAGTTCAAGGCAATGGAATTCTTCAGCCTCATCTATGAATATGAATGAGCAATGAAATTCTCGATTCCAGAGAGACTCTCATGAATAGTCAACTCCTCATTCCCCCCCTCCCCAAAGGAACAGGTAGCGGGAGAGCATGGTGTAACAGCGAGAGAAAGGGGGGCAGATGCGAGTGGGAGGCAAGGGAGAGCGGGCGCACAGACCCGCGCCTCATCCGCAGCCAGGATCAAACCAGGGCCCCTGGCGCCACAAGCGCTGCCGAACCGCCACTGGACCCCCCCCCTCCGAGTGTCCCATCCCCACCCAGGGGGCAACTGGAGATGTCCGGAGCGACCCCGGACCGACGACACCAGCGGCCCTAGCGACCCCGGACCGACGACACCAGCGGCCCTAGATCCATAGCCGGTGCGGAGAAGAAGCTCCAACCCCAGCTCAACTCCGCCTATCCCGCTGAGCCACCGCAGCACCCCGTGTGCATCCCCGCCGAAGACCGGCGCTCGGTCCCCAATGGCACCAAGGGGGCCAACCGACAGCCACTGGACAAGGAGAGAGGTGCAGCCAACTGTACCCGGCCCGCCAAGGACGGCCCCCTGGGAGACGGAGCCAGCACCTTCTCTCCACACCAGCTGCAAGCCCTGCCCGACATCTCCGGCCGCCCACCGAACAGGGACAGGACACCCAGGGGGGGACAGTGATATCCCAGTAGCAACTCAAAGCGCCTGCAGTGCTTGAGACCCGGGCCAGGTCCCCACCACGGAGGAGCACAATCTCACTCACTCACCAAAGCATAAAGCAATAAAAACGACAAAAATAATCTTAGCTTTTAACAAAGGAACAATAAATACAACTAATTCATAGTTTGAAAGCAGTATTTTTCTTACCTAGAAGAAACAAAGCTGGAAAAGACGGAAGAAATGAAGGTTTCTTTGTACACAGCTCCACTGCTTACCAGCAATGTTTATGCATAGTGACCTTTGACATGGGCATGCGCAGTCGGAACTCGCTTATTGTCCAAATTATAGATAGATGCCAATCAAATCTTACCTTGTAAAAGTGCGTTGAAGGCAGTTTCAGTTAATGTGTACATTGACTAATGCTAGTTGCAACCTCCTGGTTTGGTTGATGATTACTCATGTACAGCATCACGTACAGATGTCTTTAGATTTGTGTTATTTTTTTTTTCATTTTTACAAGGGTGGCCATTTTTTTAAATTTGGAAAATCAATCTTCCTTTTGTAAAAATAATGAACCCTTCTACAGACTGATTGGGTGGGGGAGAGGAAAAGCTGGAAGAGGGGATGGGCAGGACAATGCTGGACAGGTAATAGGTAGATGCAGGTGAAGGTAGGCAGATAGTTGGACAAAGACCTGAGATGGAAAGGCAAAAGGTGTGAGACCAAACTCTCCTTCCACCTACTTTCCTTCCTCTAGCTTCACAATTCACAACTCTTCAATCCTTGTATCTCACGCCATGTGTTTTCATCTCTGGCCTTTACCCATCCATCTATGTGCCTTTGAAGGAACTATCCTCACTTGTATCAACCTATTACATGCCAGACCTTTCCCTGACCCATCTCTCTTCCAGTTCTCTTCCCTCTTCTCCCCACCCCCACCCACCTGAATCGTTCTGTAGAAGGATCCCGACCCGAAACGTCGCCTATTCATATTCACCAAAGATGCTGCCTGATCCGCTGAGTTACTGCAGCACTTTGTGTAATCTTCTTTCTTTGTTGCATTCTTTTTCAGGATCTTTGGGTATCACACTAGTGAGTTGCATAAAGCAAGCTCCAGGTCTTCATGCCCGTTATGCATGCGTGTCTTTTTACAATACTGCACACAAAAATGTGACAAAGGGCGTCAAATTTCAGATTCCTTCAATAAAGTTGACAAGCACTTTATCGTGTTCATGACTAACATAGTTTCGATAAAAAATTTAGAAAAGATAGCATATTGATGGCAAGTTTCCGAAAATGGCATCAGAAAACACAAATACATTTTGTGTAATGGTTGTTGCATGGTGTCAACCAGTGACCTGGTTGGCACAGTAAGTGCACGTATTTCTTATTCTTTTCTATGTTTATGAATGCCACATGGAACAATAAAATTGCAAACACCATTTCCACTTCATTCACCTGATCATGTAGTAGAATACTGCATCCATGTGAGTGGACACCGCAACGCATGTTACACATCATACACACAAACATACGTTGCGATGCACAATAAAAGGTTTGGTGTACCAGAAAACAAATGTTACATTATTAGAGAAAACCAAACGTAATCACCAATGTGATCCAAATTATACATTACCTTATGGATTTGAGCTATATCGATGGCCGATGATGCGTCAGAACCTTTGATTTGGGCTGATTTGTTAGTAAGTGAAATGTTTCCATAACAGTCATTGCGGAGCTTCCCGAAGTTATCACGAAGGAATGTAATTAGCGACCTGGTCCGTACAAAAGGTAACCAAGAGACAGTGTGTTGCCAAATTGAAGATTGGCTCAGTTTCTTAGTTTTGATGACCAATTTATGTCCAAAAATTTTTTTAATTGATTTTAAAAAGTAGGATGATATATCGTAAACGTTTGTTGTGTTTTTGACACCACAATGTTTTTGATATATTAAATTGGAAAATAAGAAAAAATAATTAACTTGCCCAAAAATCGTTACTATCATAGGATACCTTGTTGGGTTTTTGAAAAGCATTAGAGGTTTGGAGCCTCCGTGATTTAACTTATGGTACCGACCCCGATTGCAGTCGTTGTGACAATGGACACCAAGCACAACGACTGTTATGGGATCTTTACTGTACTGAATTATCTTTGTTACTGTATTTTTCTCCTGGTATGGATGAAGATGGCATCATGTGGGGAAACTGGGGTAGTGGGGAAACTGCTAGAGTCAGTTATTAAAGATGGGATAGCAGCACACTTGGAAAGTGGTGAAATCATTGGACAAAGTCAGCATGGATTTACGAAAGGTAAATCATGTCTGACGAATCTTATAGAATTTTTCGAGGATGTAACTAGTAGCGTGGATAGGGGAGAACCAGTGGATGTGGTGTATCTGGACTTCCAGAAGGCTTTCGACAAGGTCCCACATAAGAAATTAGTATACAAACTTAAAGCACAAGGCATTGGGGGTTCAGTATTGATGTGGATAGAGAACTGGCTGGCAAACAGGAAGCAAAGAGTAGGAGTAAACGGGTCCTTTTCACAATGGCAGGCAGTGACTAGTGGGGTACCCCAAGGCTCAGTACTGGGACCCCAGCTATTTACAATATATATTAATGATCTGGATGAGGGAATTGAAGGCAATATCTCCAAGTTTGCGGATGACACTAAGCTGGGGGGCAGTGTTAGCTGTGAGGAGGATGCTAGGAGACTGCAGGGTGACTTGGATAGGCTGGGTGAGTGGGCAAATGTTTGGCAGATGCAGTATAATGTGGATAAATGTGAGGTTATCCATTTTGGTGGCAAAAACAGGAAAGCAGACTATTATCTAAATGGTGGCCGATTGGGAAAGGGGGAGATGCAGCGAGACCTGGGTGTCATGGTACACCAGTCATTGAAGGTAGGCATGCAGGTGCAGCAGGCAGTAAAGAAAGCGAATGGTATGTTAGCTTTCATTGCAAAAGGATTTGAGTATAGGAGCAGAGAGGTTCTACTGCAGTTGTACAGGGTCTTGGTGAGACCACACCTGGAGTATTGCGTACAGTTTTGGTCTCCAAATCTGAGGAAGGACATTATTTCATAGAGGGAGTGCAGAGACGGTTCACCAGACTGATTCCTGGGATGTCAGGACTGTCTTATGAAGAAAGACTGGATAGACTTGGTTTATACTCTCTAGAATTTAGAAGATTGAGAGGGGATCTTATAGAAACTTACAAAATTCTTAAGGGGTTGGACAGGCTAGATGCAGGAAGATTGTTCCCGATGTTAGGGAAGTCCAGGACAAGGGGTCACAGCTTAAGGATAAAGGGGAAATCCTTTAAACCCGAGATGCGAAGAACTTTTTTCACGCAGAGAGTGGTGAATCTCTGGAACTCTCTGCCACAGAGGGTAGTTGAGGCCACTTCATTGGCTATATTTAAGAGGGAGTTAGATGTGGCCCTTGTGGCTAAGGGGATCAGGGGGTATGGAGAGAAGGCAGGTACGGGATACTGAGTTGGATGATCAGCCATGATCATATTGAATGGCGGTGCAGGCTCGAAGGGCCGAATGG
Source organism: Leucoraja erinaceus (assembly GCF_028641065.1). Lineage (NCBI taxonomy): Eukaryota > Metazoa > Chordata > Chondrichthyes > Rajiformes > Rajidae > Leucoraja > Leucoraja erinaceus. The sequence continues at coordinate 83,042,371 of NC_073380.1, read as the reverse complement.
CCTACTCCTGCACCTAATTTCTGTGTTTCTATGTTTCTAAGATATTTCCCTAGATCATTATCAAAACGTATATGTATGAGGGGCCACATGAAGTTTACTTATGTATTAAATATACATGACTAAATGTGGCAGCATTTTTAATGTCCAAATTGTTGTTAAAACGATGAATATTTGTCTCATGAAAAAAGTTTTTGACTTTCGGTCTTGAAATTATCTAATTTATATCTGTTATTTATAAGGTTTCACGGGTAGATTTTTGTTAAGAACAGTGTATTGGTGTAAAAAACTGAATAATAATGTTGTCCCTCAAAATCGCTCCAGTATTATAAAAATACTCAAATTGTTTTTAACCAAGAGGCTTGGGGTTATTGGGGGATGAGGAGAAGGTCTCTTCTGCCTCATTGGCTGCTTTGCCTCCTGTTCTGCTTCAATTTTCTTCTCCACAATAAGTGTAACAATGCTCTTTAAATCAAATCGTACAGTTTTGTGGATAAAACCCTATGTTTTCATGATGCCAAAAAAAAGTTTAACAATGCATTATAAAGTTATTACACATCCCAAGAGGCTTACACATTTCACCACCTATGCTGGAAAACAATGGCGTTTAGTTGAGAGCTCTGCTATGTTGTGCAGATGTCTCTTTTTATATCAAAAAGATTCTGTCACTGCTTTTAATTTGTGCAGTGCTTGTGTGAATATAATTCGCTAGCATGCTCTTGCCAGTTATGTTTTGTAACATTCCTCAAAAATGTGGATAAATCTAGCACATTCTTTTAAATTGAAACAGCAATTTTGAAACTATTAAAAGATTATTAACGAGAAAAACAAGTCTAAAATATTTCAATCTGTTAAGTATCAATCTTGTATGTTAATTCTCGAAGCTTTGCATTGGAGGGAAACACCTTGCCTTTCATACCAACGGGCTGTCCCAAGTTCTTGACAGCCAAAATGGTGAAGCATCATCACTCTAATAACCAAGTTGCTGAGATAATGACTAAGGAAGAGGTTAACAGGGAAAAGACTTGGTTATTTAGGTTTGAAAAGTTGGGCCTATTTTATTCAGCATGGACTGACTGAGGTGTCTAGAGCAAAAAGGCATGGTTATTGACCTTAAGATAATGGGAAAACTATGGGAATGCACTTCACTATTGCAAAGTACAAATAGATTTTAAGGCAGTGGTTCCCAACGTGGGGCGTACGCCCCACAGGGGGGGCAATTTGATTTTTAAGGGGGGCAATTGAGCACGACTGAGGAGGTCTGGGTCCAAATTTTCGATTTTTATTTTTTTGGATTTTCCATCAGGTAAACATATGTAGTTTATGTTTCAGATGTTATTTTGAGTAAATAATTTTTTTGGGGGTAAAAAAGGTCTTTATTGTGTAGTTATTACATAATCACCGCGCCATCGCTCTTCATGCACGTCGCACGAAGCGCGCGAGGTCATGGGAGAACCTTATTTATTGAATTGGATTTAGAAATGCGATTCAAAGAGCTTTTGCTAAGTTACCCTTATAATATCTATTTTCTCCGTTTTCTCTCAAGGGAAAGCAAGGGGGGGGCATCAGGATTTTAGAGGTGATTAGGTGGGGCATGGCCAAAAAAAGGTTGGGAACCACTGTTTTAAGGGATTCCTCTCCTCGAGAAGTGTACATCTCTGGAATTGTAGACACTCCACTTTCCGGAGGGAGTTGCTCGATCCTGGCAAAGGCAGATTATGCACCACGAAGAAGGAAGGTGAATTAAAAGCCCCTTTTTGCATGGTCATTGTGCGTCCTTTGTCCTTTGCATGGTTATTGTGAGTTTTCCATTTGCTTTATTTCCCTCCCTCATAGTACCTGAGATTTTCTTTTTGCAGGGGTTTACACAGTTGCATTGGATAGCTCTTGCCTTCCAGATGTAGATGTATTAGATGGTTGATACACCAGCTGGTGCTTCCTTGTCAATTGTTATTGTGGGTTTGTATTTCAACTAAGAAACATAATGAGCTTATAATTATTCAATGGCGTTGGGTGAGGGATGAATGGTGATCTGAACATGGGGTGTACTCCAAGCTAGCAATTATTGTCTAAAGTGGAACCTGACTTAAAGGGGTTTGTTTGCATATAATGACTCCCCTAAAAGGTAGGCTGAAGAATTTGAATGTCTGTTTTTAAAGTACAAAGACCATCTATGATTGCCTTTTATGATTGCCTTTACTGGTTTCAGTCAGTGTGTGCAGAAGCACAGTTAATTGTAGTAAGTGAGTTAGCTTTTGAAGAAATTTAATTGCAGGAAGTGGTGGGAAACTGCAAGGTTTTTGGCCTGAGGGTTTACTGCGTACTATTTACTGCCAGGTAGGCCCAGACTGCTGAGGGAAAATGCCAGCAGTTGCTTGAGACCTGCAGTTGTTGATAGATGAGGATTTATGGGGCTCTGGAACCAGCCACACAGCAGCAGGATATGTAGCAGGTTTATTGAAAAGGCACAAGAAACAACATCAATGCTGGTGTTACTTTGTCAGAAGCAGGGCATCTTGAACATTATTAGAAGGCAAAGTTTTCAATCTGAGCTTTACTGGGACTGGTCTGGACATTGACATACCATTTTTGTAAACCCACAGAATGATCCATTTTAGCATTTATTCATTCAGAATCAACAAAAAGTAGTATTCTGAGATTTTTCTATAAGTAATGAAGGAATTACATATTTTTGTTGTGGTTTATTGATATGCCACTAACATACAACAGAAATGCATAAGTTGGATAGTTGTGGGCGGATAGCAAACTCCACATCAAACGTCAGATGTCATGCTGCATAAAAGCTGGGCTGGTTGGTTTTATTGTAACATCCCTAGTACCCTGCTGCATCAGATAAAACATGCAGTTGGTCGCAATAATTATTAAATCCTCAAGGCTACAACTAAAGGATAAAAAGCCACGAGTACATCTTTATCTCCATTTTCTTCCACTTTCACAGTGCTATTTGAAATAATTTGCTAACACCTACCTGATTTATGGTAAAATCCAACAGCTGTTGTATATTCAGCCTTCTCCATGTACCATCATCCCAGTCATACAGTATTGCAACAACTGACCAGTATCCACATTTTCTTGGTTGTCGTTGTACTGTCGCTGATTTAAAAAAAATTGTTAATGTTAATGTAGACATAGACATAGACATAGAAAATAGGTGCAGTAGGAGGCCATTCGGCCCTTCGAGTCAGCACCACCATTCATTGTGATCATGGCTGATCGTCCCCAATCAATAACCCCTGCCTGCCTTCTCCTCATATCCCTTGATTCCACTAGCCCCATATGTTCTATCTAACTCTCTTAAATCCATCCAGTGATTTAATCCTCCACTGACCTCTGTGGCAGGGAATTCCACAAATTCACAACTGGGTGAAAAAGTTGCTCGCCACTGCCTGCCATTCTGAAAAGGACCCTTCACTCCTACTCTTTGCTTCCTGTCTGCCAACCAATTTTCTATCCATGTCAACACCCTACCCCCCAATACCATGTGCTCTAATATTAGTCACCCGCCTCCCATGCAGGACCTTATCAAAGGTTTTCTGAAAGTCTAGATACACTACATCCACTGGCTCCCCTTCATCCATTTTACTTGTCACATCCTCAAAAAAATTCAGAAGATTATTCAAGCATGATTTCCGCTTCATAAATCCACGTTGATTTGGATTAATCCTTTTACTGCTATTCAATTGCCCCATTATTACCTCTTTAATAATTGACTCCAGCATCTTTCCCATCACCGAAGTCATGCTAACTAGTCTGTAATTCCCCGTTTTCTTTCTCTCTCTTTTTTTGAAAAGTGGGAAAACATTAGCTATCCTCCAATCCCCAGGAACTGATCCTGAATCTATTGAACAATGGAAAATGATCACCAATGCGTCCACTATTTCTAGAGCCACCTCCCTGAGGACCCTGGGATGCAGACTATCCGGCCCAGGGGATTTATCATCCTTCAGTCCCATTAGCCTACCCAATACTATTTCTTGCCTAATGAAAATTTATTTCAGTTCCTCCTCCCCCTTAAATCCCCTGTCCTCCAGTACATATGGGAGATTGTGTCTTCCTTAGTGAAGACAGATCCGAAGTACTTGTTCAACTCTTCTGCCATTTCTTTGTTACCCATAATAATTTCACCCGTGTCTGCCTTCAAGGGACCCACATTTGACTTTGCTACTCTTTTTCCCTTAACATATCTAAAGAAGCTTTTACTGTCCTTCTTTATATTCCTGGCCAGCTTCCCCTCGTACTTCATCTTTTCAGCCCGTATTGCCCGTTTTGTTTCCTTCTGTTGTCTTATGAAAGTTTCCCAATCCTCTCGCTTCCGGCTACTCTTTGCTGTGTTATGTTTTAGTTTTATTCTATCCCTAACTTCTCTTGACAGCCATGGTTGCCTCCTACTCCCATTAGAATCTTCCTTCCTTTTTGGCAATCATTGATTATTGATTTATAAATGGCATGTAATTCAGCAGTAGCAAAGTAACAGGACATTTCTGATGCAATATTAGTTCTCCAGAAAGTTCAATGGGGAGCTTTGGGCAGTGCAGATAATGTTATACCGTTGTACATGATGTGAGGAATTTGTTCACCTGCACCGGAACCTAGTTATGAAGATTTGCTGGGACTATTTTTAAAGAAGACTAGACCAACTGGGACCTGTTGGGTCCCTGTCACATTGGAAGCCTGGTCCCCCAACGCATCCCATTCCCCAACACAATATTGCACCACTAACCCGTAGCCCCCGTGGGAGGCGTTGTTCTCCAACTCAAGCCATTCCTGAACCTAGGATTCCAGCACTCCCTCAGCAGTGGACTTTAAAAAAAAAAATCCAATTGCGCCTGCCCTGCCTGCAGCAGCAGTTCCAATTGTAATACCAATTGGCGATCCCCCTCCCGTTGAATTTATCCTCCCCCTCCTGTTGAAGGACTAAGTTCAGAGTCTTCCTGTCTTGCAACCTTGTATCAAAGTGTGTTGGAAACTGTGAGGAATGATTTTAACAGTAAAAATCTTGTGAAAGTTGCCATTTTTAAATCTTTAATCGCGAATAATGTGTGAAATATAGGATCAAATCTTGTGAACCTGATCACTGCCTGAATCAGAATATATAAAAATCTTATCGTTACCGTGTAGTGTTTTTGTGAAATTATAAAGACACACGCATATACAAGATGAGAGTTTTAGAGTTATACTAGACCAAATGCAGATCCGTTGGGTTTGCTCCCCCAGCATATCCGTTCCCTACCCGTAGCCCCTACGGGATGCATGGTCCTCTAACTCAAGCAGTTCCCGAATATAAGATTCCAGCATTCCTTGCTTCCCTCAGCAGTGGGCTTAAAAAAAAAATCTAATTGCACTTCCCCTGCGTGTTGCAATAGCAATTCGTCTTCCCCCTCCTGTGAGATGAAAAGTTCAGAGGGTTCCTGTGTTGCAACATTGTATCAAAATGTGTTGGAAGCTGGCAGGAATGATTTTATTGAAAAATGTGATTCAGAATATGTCTGCTCCCCCAACGGTGTGGTCTTCCAACGCAATATTCCATCACTCAGCCGTTTCCCCAACGCAACTGAACCCGTTCCCAAACATAAGATTCCAGCACTACCCAGCCTCCCTAAGCATTGGACTTAAAAATAAATTCCAATTGCACTTCCCCTGATCTCTGCCCAGAGGGGGAAATGTGGAATCAGAATATGTAAAAATCTTGTGGAAACTTGGCATTTTTAATGCTTTAATCATGAATAACTTGTGAAAAATAGGATGAAATCCCCAGTGAAGCTGATCTCCACTAGCCAGCCATCGTGCTACCATCAGTTGAAGCTGGTTGTTTTAAATTCTAAGTCTTTTGACTTTTTTAAAGTTTAATCAGTAATAAGTAGAAAAAAAAAGCATGAAATAAAGCATAAAATGTTCAGTGAAGGTGTTCTCTGCCTCGAGGGGGAAAATGTGAATCAGAATATGTAAAAATGTAATCGTTACCGCATAATGTTTTTGCAAAGATGTAAAGACAACCACATATACACACACATGTATGGTTAATTCTTCAGTAAGTGTCTACTTTGGTGTCCCGCTACTTCAATGCTGTATATACAATTACAAATTAGATGGGTGGTGGGTGTATGAAATAAGCTCTCAGAGGAGGTAGTTAAGGTTGGGACTATACCAACATTTAAGAAACAGTTAGACAGGTACATGGATAGGACAAGTCTTGAGTGATTTGGGCCCAACACAGGCAGGTGGGACTAGTGTAGCTGGGACATGTCGGCCCGTGTGGGCAAGTTGGGCAAAGGGGCCTGTTTCCACACTGTATCACTCTGACTATGGCAAATCACAAGTTTGATTTTTGTTTCTGTGACAGTTTGCGGTTATAGCAGCCATCTTAAAGCCCCATTAATTGCTTTGTTCTAAATGTTATCCTTTCTATTGATTGTGCAATTATGGCAGGTTCTTTTACCTCAGCTGAAGATAATTTAAAGATTCTTGCAGTTAGTGTGGAGATGTAAATCATGGAACTGCCTTGTTCTAAAGACTCCTTTATCTCCAGTATGCTTGCAGAGAAACTGAATATGACTCCTGAAGAGGCAGAGCGATGGATTGTCAACTTGATTCGAAATGCCAGGCTGGATGCCAAAATCGATTCCAAACTGGTAAGAGTGTTTCTGAAAACGTTGTTTGGCTTTACACGAATCCAATGTGTTGTAGCAGAAATACATGCCAGTATCATGAAGACCATAAGCTGATGGCTTGAAATAACTGTTTCTGTGTGTTAGTGTCCATCCCAACAAATATTCTGAATGATCCTTTAGCTACTCGATCTCTTTATACAGTTGAGGCACAGGCCAGGCTGTAAAACAAGAAATTGGGGAGGCAGTCAGTGGTTGAGGGATGTCTGCTATCCAAAATGTATAAGAGTATTGCAATTATTAGGTGAATTTATTTTCACTAAAAGGTTATGATATCTGTAATGTCATTTGTATTCATCTTTGGTGAAACATGGTTTTTTTTTACAACAAAATGGTGGCAAACTATTTATGGCATTACCAGCTTCTAACCTCCTAAAGAACAACGTGCCAAGTAACCCTGTACTTTCCAACTACCACAACCATCCAGCAAACCAACTACGTTTACCTTTCATCTTACTTGTGGCCTCGTGAGCAACTCTAAGAAAGCATGCCATTTGTATTTAAGGCAGTCATGGTCAACTATGCATTTTCATTCTACTTAATCCCTCTGTTGCTGACAGTGATGTGTGTGCAGTATCCCTTCCACTTCAGACTGATATTATGAATTCATCTCTGCACACCATAGTACAGTACATCTTTTATTGATCTCTGAATGCTCCATTTTTTGCAAACTCACCAATTCAATTTTTTTGATTTGTTGTCAATATCATCTCTGGTTCAGCTGCCCCTTCAGGCCTTATTGAGAGTTTAGTACATGCAACAAATATAAATGAGGTAAATATATTCAAGATTCAAGATTCAATTTATTTGTCATTTGGACCCCTTGAGGTCCAAACGAAATGCCGTTTCTGCAGCCATACATTACAAACAAATAGACCCAAGACACAACATAATTTACATAAACATCCATCACATCGCTGTGATGGAAGGCCAAAAAAACTTATCTCTCCACTGCACTCCCCCCCCCCCCCCCCCCCCCCCCCCCCCCCCGATGTCAGAGTCAAAGTCAAAGCCCCCGGCTGGCAATGGCGATTGTCCCGCAGCCATTAAAGCCATGCCGGGTGGTGCAAGGCCGCACACCGGGTCTTGATGTTAGAGCCCCCGGCGTGCGCTTGCAGAGTCCCGCGGCCATTCCAAGCAGCTCGGGGCGGTGATGTCAGGCCCCGCTCCAGGAGCTCTTCGACCCCGCAACTCGGGCGGGAGAAGTCGCCGTTGCGGGAGCCCTGAAAAGCGGTCTCCCTCCAGGGACCTGCAGGCTCCCGGTGCCGCCGTCCACCAGACCCGCAGCTGCAGCCTCCGAATCTCCGGAGGTCGGGCCGCAGCAGCAGCAGTGCTACACCACCGCTCCACCCGCTCTGGACTCGGCCAGCTCCGCGACGGTGAGGTGAGTCGTCGGCACCAGAGTCCCCGGTCTTCTCCTGTTGGAGGCCACTCCTCGTTGCAGCCCCAACGACAACGGAGACCCGACGAAGAAAAGGTTGGGTCTCCCGTGCAGGGAGAGATTTAAAAGTTACCCCCTCCCTCCCACCCCACACACACACACACCCCTACAAAAAAATAACAAAAACTACATAGAAACATAGACAAAAAATAATAAAAACTCAGACGGGCTGCAGAGGCCGCTGCTGACGAGAGTCGTGTCGCCTACATATGTTTTGGAGGATATGTTTTGGATATGTTTTGGTGCTGTCAATGACAAGAGCAGTAAGTTAAATTGGTGAAAAATAAATTTATACGAAGCACTAAAAGAAATGTCAGGCCTTGCTCAAAATTTAGAATTAATTAATTAATGTAATAGTCAGACATCTATCTCTGTGTCAAATGTCCATGTGCTCACATATTCCAAGCACATAATCTGGGCCAATACTTCAGTGCAGGACTGAAAGATTGCTGTATTACCTTAAGCACAATTTCTTTAAATCTGAACCCTTAAACTTAATCCTTAAAGTTAAGGCATTTGTTCGTGCATTCAGGTGAATTTAAAAGATTTGTTGGGAATATGTGACAAGCAGGAAGAACTGTGGACTATCATCTATGGAAGGAAATGGACAGAAGACATTTTGGGTTGAGACCATCTTCAAGTCTCAAGAAGGGTCCAGACGTTAAATGTCTTCTATCTGTTTATCTCCACAGATGTTGCCTGACCTGCTGAGTCCCTCCAGCAGTTTGTTTTTTTAAGATTCCAGCATCTTTAGCTTCTCTAATTCCATATATGTCATTGTTGCCTGCAGAAACGTGCAATGCATCACCTAGCTGTTACATTTGTATATACTGCAGTAGTGACAACACTTAAAACTGTAAAATGTTTTGGAATCCTGAGTCATAATGGTAATTGCACAAATACAGAATCTTTTTTTTTTGTTCGGGGAATAAGCTTTGGTGAGAGTACGGCCTTTTGTCATTTATGTATAGAGCAGAATGAAATTGTTGTCTGTGTGTATTCACAGTCAGCCTCTCAGCTGTTGTTTCAGGCCAGTGTAGGACCTTGCTTTTGTTAACTGTACCATAAATCTAAATGTTGAGAGGCCATGTCATTTAATGGGAATGCTGAACGTTAATAAGGATTTTTTTTTTTTTAATCTAGCATTAATCGATGCAAAACCTCTTGATGTGACACTCTCTGCTAAACCAAGTAGACCATTGATTTCTTCATTGTCTCCAGACACTGGAAATCAATCAGAACATTACAGCTGAGCTGTAGTGGGTCAAACAGAAAGATGATCTGGAGTTAGAATATACAGACAAGCCCTCCCGCCTCGAGCCTGATGGTGCACTCTTCTATATTTCAGCCAAGTACTATTAACGGCTCATTCCAACCAATTGGACAATTGACTTGCTCATTCCTCCTGTCTTTTGTGGAACATTGGATGATCATGAACATTAAAGGGAATAAAAGAATAGATTCCCACCAAATATTCAGGACTCTTTTCAAAATGAATATGCAAAAAATATCTAATAAACAGATTCAAATGAGACCTAATGAAAGCAAATTAAAAAATAACCTGGGACATCAGGTGACCATAATGTGATGTTGAGAAAAATGTAAATATGTACAAGGGGTTAAAGGAAGGCATTAGTAAACTTACACAAAGGACAAGTAATTGACAGATTAAGTTAAATAAACAATTAAGAAAACGAAGGGGAAATACAAAGTTAAATTATTGAAGATCATAAAGCAGAATAGATTTATTTACAGACATATAAATAAAGTTTGAGATAGTGATCCACCCATTAAGAATAGACAGGACAGTACCACAAGTAATGATAGGGAAATGGCAGCAATACTTCATCTTTATGTTCTCTTGATTATTACCAGGGAGAGAAAGCTGTGGACATGACTATAATTAATTAAATAAAGGCATTTAAAATAAACTTTTAAAATACCTTGGTTTATCTCAGTGCATTTTAAAATAGGGGCATGAGAGAAGATGAAGAAGAATTTATTAGAAAAAGATGCTGTGCCCGAGGAATGTAATACCTATATTTAAGAGTGGGGATGAAACAAGTCCAGGGAATAATACTCCAGTCAGCTTAATATTGATGATGGCAAAAGTAATGGAATCCTCACTGAAGGAGAGAATAACAGACATGAAAAGTAAATTAATGAATAGTCAGCACAGATTTCAAAAGCAAAATCTTGCTTGACATTAATTTTTTGACGAGGTAACAGAAAATGTGGATTTTGGTAATGCGGTAGATATAATTTATCTAGATTTTCAATAAGAGGAAGATGACTACTGTCAGAGAATATGAATTCGGGGGACCAACAGTATAATGTTGGCTAGCTTCAGTACAGAAAGCAGAGAGTGGGATTAAAGGATAGAAGCTTGTGGTGAAATCATCACCAAGAAATCCAGCAGGGAATTTGAATGACATTTTTTTATCCAAAGAGTGGTGAAAATGTGGGACTTGCTCCTGCATGGAGTTGGCAAGGAAGATGTGTACATACCCTTAAGAGGAAGCTGTACAAATAAATGAGGTCGGAGGAAACACAGGACTGTGCTGATATGTTTTGTTGCGATTTTCTGGGCTTGAATGGAGTAAACAACACATAGTCTGGCTGGATTGAAAGGCGTCATTTAGTGCTGTATATATTGTATAAACCATTTCTTATGTTGGTGGCTGGTGTTGAGATGATCGGATTACCTTTTCTACAAGCCCTGATAGAGCTGGAACAGGTTAGCATTTTTGAGCTCAATAGGTCTTACACCAGTGAGTGCAAATCCTTTTGTTTTGCAAATTGAAATATTCGAAGGTTGATCTGATGACAGGTTTTTTGTAATGAGAGACTTTACAATGTTTTCGCTAAAACTCTCAACGGGGAAAATTTAACTAGCTGGAAAATTCCAGATGGACCAAATCTCAACAAATGCCTTCCTTCCTTGTTATTGAACATATTTCTAGTGAACTAATAAATAGGAAATGTGCGGCATCTAGTTTTGCCCTATTGGGTTGCGGTGAAGTAGTCTTTTGTTAACACCAGTGATGTGATTTCTTAGAGATGCCGTCCAGCTGAGGTTACTCCGATTGTAATGTATAGTAACCGCTTTGCCAGAACAAGATACAACATTTCAACCCTGCAAAAATTTTAGTTAGAACAGCAAATGGTCTCTGAAACTTAGTCCATTAGAGTGAAGCTTGAGGACCTTCCTGCATTTTACCTCTTACTTGAATGTTGTGACATAATATGGCTCATTGCTACATATTAGATGTTACCTTGAAATGATACAGCTCTCCTCTGTGATATTGTATTGAATGCCACAATCTATGCTGTTGAACATCACCAACTTCAACAACTCTGTTTTAAATGGATAAAATGTCAAATTGTTAGCAACCAGAGATTATTTCAAATGTAAGTTTTCACGTTCTTCTTTAGAACAATTTAATTCCAAAATATTTAACCTCGCTTGCCACACTTTAGTCTATTTTAGTACGCTGACTCAAATTTATACAATCCAATGAAATTTTCCAATGGTCAAGGTAACCATTTCTTTGTATGTAGGGACATGTCGTCATGGGAAACAACGCTGTGTCGCCATACCAACAGGTCATCGAGAAAACAAAGAGTCTCTCTTTTCGGAGTCAGATGCTGGCTATGAACATTGAGAAGAAGATGAATCAAAACAACAGGACAGAGGTGAGCACTATGACCAGTGTACAGGGTCCCTTTAGGAGGCAAATGTTGTGTTAGTCTACGTTTGATTAGTTACTCATTATTTAACCTCACCTTTATTTAACCCAGTTCTTTAATCTTAATTTTCCATTTAAAATTAATATGTATGTATATTATTTGCACAATACAAAACATATGCTGGAATGTTTTAAATAGCAATTACTTTGTGATTAAGTGACATTCTAAACTTGTGACCTGTAATCCCGAACTTCAGATTAAATTGAATCTGTTCAAAAATCGGAGCAAAGGTAATGTACAAATGGGAATTGAAACAAAATGGTCTTTGCATTTACAAATAGTACTGAATGAATATTTTATATTATTTTGTCAAAGATGCATGCAGCTCGCAAGCAAGTTTATCACTCTTATCGAGTTCACACTGAACATCAAGCACCTATTTAATCCTATTTTATTCTCTTCATATTCACTTCAACTTCCCCTACCTACTTCCATGATAGGGGCAATTTACAGTGGCCAGTGAACCTTCTAACCTGCACGTTCTATGGATGTGCAAGGAAACTGGCGCACTTGGAGGAAACCAACATGGGGTGAATGTGAAAATTCCACACAGTCAGCCACAGAGCTCAAGATTGAACCTGGGTCACAGAAGCTGTGAGGCAGCAACTCTACTAGTTGCTCCACTGTACCGCCCTTGTAATTGCTTATTAAAAGCAGACATGTAATTGAATAACTGCTAATATAGCTGGAGGATAGTACTGAGTTGAGTCCATCTGAAAAATCCCTAGATAAATCAACACAAGATTTGCACAGCTTTATCACCAGATCCATTATCACAGCCAAATAAATTTGAAATAAAGGTGTATTTTTCCAGTTAGCACGTGAAAGCAATGATCTAATGTTCCCTCATTTCCCACAAGAATTGGATAAAATCTTCAAGGCATTTCCAGCCTTTCGTGTGTAGTCCCCATGCTGCCGGTTCACTTTTCACATTCTTGTTCTTTTATGTGCAGCTTCTACATGTATTTTGTTCAGAAAATAATATAAATGGGGAAAATATAATGTAACATTTTCAACCTTAAACTGGATCTTACGCTGTCATTATAAATGTTCACTTCTCCGATTCAGTTTGGCAAAAGTGCAGATCTTTTAGAGTCTGTATAAGCAACAAATTTGAATAAATGTTGTCGGTGTTTCTTTCTCCTACTCACATGAGACATATAACTGGGACTGGGACACTTTTCCTTTACTGCCAGTTAGAAAAAATACCTTTCTTCCCATTTTATTTGGCTCTGATAATGGATCCTGTGATGAAGTTGTGTAAATCTCTTGCACTGATTTACGTGGGGATTTTTTACATGGCTGAAGTCAGTACAATCATTCAACCATGTTAACAGTTATTTAATGACATGTCTGTTTTTAATAAGATATAATAAGCAGTAACAAACTGAGCTTCATGGTTATAAATGGTTACATTTGCTGTGATTGATTATAAAATACAAAATTATATAAGTGACTATAGAAAAAACATCTGTAGGCTGCTTTGGGGAATTGGAGAGGACTGTTTGTGTTATTTGAATGGCACATGTTAAAAGGGAACTTTAGAGACAAGTGCAGTGATGTGTACATCAGTTCTACACATTTCTTATTAAAATATTAATATCCCAGATCTCTCCACCACTACACGCTATATAGTTTAGCCGTTCTGATGGCTGGTGGCAAGATTACATGCCAGGAAGATAAGGGATTGGTTGTGATTGATTAAATACTGGTGTCAGACTGCTGTTTTCTTTCTCATTGTTCTCAATCCTGACTGAAATATGGGGTGGGGGCGGGGAAGGGGTGGGGGGGGTTGGGTAGGGGAGAAAGCATGTGAACAAGCTGTGCAGTCAACAAAACAACCTCCAGCTGTGCTGAGGATTACATTTTGCCACGTATTTTCACAGTACAGCCAAAGTGGGCATGCTCAACTTGTACTGCAGCCATCCTCATTTATTCATTCACCACGAGCCAATGACAGGCTCTGATCTGGGAAGAAGGAAATATTTCTGGGACACGCTTATCTGTTATGAAAGCATACTACTTCCGCCAGTTCCCGTCAAATTTTAACCTTCGTCAGTTCATCATTCTTGCAGTTTATTGTTTTAAATAAAGTTTGTATTATGTTTTTTGACATGTCCACGATCATCTATGTCAACATCATTTAGATGATATTTTGTGCCCTGCTTATTGACAGAGCATGAGATCAGTTGACATTTTTGGTGATTCTTTTCTATTTTAATCTCTAATTTTTTTTTAAAATTACCATATTTAACCACTCACGGGAAGGCCCAACTCATCTCCAGAATCTTGCAAAAGCATTATTCCATCTTCAACATGTGGCCAAATAAAGAACATTTAATTTCCATAGTATAACGAAGCGATCTTGTGATCTGCTCCTCTGGAAGGTAGCTGAGTAGATACTTTGGTAAATACCTCTAAATTCTATAAGGGCAACCAGTTCCATTTGATACAATCTTTCAGATTAGTTTCATTTTTGACTGCTGGATAATAATATTTTGCTATTACTCTGCTACACTGTGATAACAAATTAATTTTTCTCCCTGTATTTGTGGAAAATAACTGGCCTCATTTATTTCTGTGTTAAACAAAAGTTACTAAAAACTTTTTTTAGCAACGGACGTGACTTGGATCATCAAATTTAAGCAACTTTTGGATTTAATTTGAGAATTAAAGAAGAAAGAACAAATCCTAGACTTCCTTATATTGTGCCTCCTTCAGATATCAAGCACAAAGGCAGTGCCAGACCTGTGTAGCTGCCAGGCCATGTAGGTCTCTTTTAAAAAATGTTTAACTTGTTCCATGCTCAGTAACAAATCCTGGCCCTTGTATACCAAATGTATATCAGTATATAAAAGAAGAGTTTCGGCCCGAAACGTTGCCTTTTTCCTTCGCTCCATAGATGCTGCTGCACCCACTGAGTTTCTCCAGCATTTTTGTGTACCTTCGATTTTCCAGCATCTGCAGTTCCTTCTTAAACACGTCATCTATTCCAGGCTTGGAAAAGGCCTTTGGGCCCTTATTTGCTAACCCTCTCTCTGACTTGAATTGGGTTCATTTTTCCCTTTCCTTCCATCCCTCTCCACCTCATCTGACTCCACCCTGATCCCGTCCTACTTGTTCCTGCTTTCTATGGAGACCATTCCCTCTGCAAATCCTTGGTTCACTCCTCACCCCCTTTCCAGGTACTCTCCTGGCAACCATGTAACACCTGTGGCACACCTCCTCTCTCACTTCCATCCAGGAACCCAGCAATTCTTCCAGGTGAGACAGAGGTTCATGCTTCAAACTTCGCCTACTGCATGTATTCAGTGCTCCTTTACATAGCGGAGACCATGCATAGAGTAGGCAACCATTTAGCCAAACATTTGCAATCTGTCCACTCGGGTCTACTGGATCTCCTGGTTGCTAACCATTTTAGCTATCCTTCCTATCCCTGTCTTTGGCCTTCTCCATCGCCAGAGTGAGGCCTTGCAACCTGGAGGAACAGCATCTCATGTTCCGCATGGGCAGCTTACAATCTAACGGTATGAATATTGAATTCTCAGCGTTCAACCCCCACCCCACCCCCACGCTCTTCACCAGTCACACTGCTCTTTTCCTCTTCTTCGTGCAACCATCTCCCATTCCTGAGTTCCCATTTCTCTTTTATCCTCTCCTTCCTATTCCCCTCCACCCATATTCACTGGTTTTACATTTCACTCCTCCTTCCCTTATCTGACATCCTTTTTTCTCCTTTTGACCTCTTGCCTTTGTCACCTACTCTGCCCATCTGCCAATCAGTGCCCCCACCCTCACCTGCAAAAACATATGTGTATATCACTTGCCAGGCTTTGTCCTGATCCCATCTCTCTTTTCCAACTTTCTCTCCCCTCAGTCGGAAGAAGGGTCCCAGTCCGAAACGTCTGCAGAAACTCCCAAACCCACTGAATTCTTCGAGTACTTTGTTTTCTCCATCCTAAGTAAATGGGAGATGCATAATAATTTAAAATCCAAGGACCTCTTTATTTTGTTATTACAGGGCATTATTTCTTTTTCTGCCATAATTTCAGACTGTTCCATACATGTCTGTACCAATGAACATTTTGTTTAAATAGTACCCTTGATGCTATTGAATTTGTATTTTCACTTCATAGTTTCAGGCCTTGCGCGTAAGTTGTTTATTACCTGTGGCCTCTCTATCTGTTCTTGACATTGCAAGAACTACTTCCAGTTCTCTCATTGTCCTCAATTAGCAAGTTATTTGTTATTCCTTCATCATCCTAGTGGGAGCACACACGCCATTCGTTTAGTTTAGAGCAGTGCCTCGTTATTGTGGATGGCCATTGAATGCTGCCTTGGCCAGCAGTGACCACATACAAGAAGGAATAACATTGTAATAAAAACTTAACATTTGCCATTTAGAGTTGAAAATAACTTTTCCAGATCAGGCAGCTGAAGCACTGCCACATCTATTGCGTTTTTATTCATCTTCTAAGAGCATAAGCAACAGAAGCAGGAATCATCTAATCAGCCCCTTGAGCCTACTCCACATTAAGACCGTGGCCTCCACTCCACCTTCCTGCTGGTTTCCCATAACCAGTGACTCTGTCCAAGTCAAATCTATCATGGCCTTGAGAATGTTGATGCTTGTTCGTGTAATCCTTAAAGCCATAATGCATTAATCTGTAATTCTGGTTTGAAGAGATCAGGACCTGTATTGCAGCTTCATCAGCTGATTCACAGCACTAATTAGGTTGTAATACTTACTATCCAGCTCTCTGCCTATTGAATTATCCAGTCCTGGCTTTGAGCAGTCTGTTTTCTAACTTGCCTTATGCTTTGTCCAACAGTCCCAGATGTGCTCGCTTGTAAAACAAAAGTTCATAACATAGTCACCTTGCTCTTAAATTGTTACAATAATAGCGCCATGGGAGGTTTTAATTCCACCCGTTTAAAAAATAGATTTCATGCTTCATTTCATGCTTCCTTTTAATGTGGATCCTGTCAGGTTTTCGAGTGTTAGTAAAAGTAAGAACATCTTAGAAACATAGAAAATAGGTGCAGGAGTAGGCCATTCGGCCCTTCGAGCCTGCACCGCCATTCAATATGATCATGGCTGATCATCCAACTCAGTATCCCGTACCTGCCTTCTCTCCATACTCCCTGATCCCTTTAGACACAAGGGCCACATCTAACTCCCTCTTAAATATAGCCAATGAACTGGCCTCAACTACCTTCTGTGGCAGAGAGTTCCAGAGATTCACCACTCTCTGTGTGAAAAAAGTTTTTCTCATCTCGGTCCTAAAGGATTTCCCCTCTATCCTTAAGCTGTGACCCCCTTGTCCTGGACTTCCCCAACACCGGGAACAATTTTCCTGCATCTAGCCTGTCCAACCCCTTAATAATTTTGTAAGTTTCTATAAGATTCCCCCCTCAATCTCCTAAATTCCAGCGAGTACAAGCCGAGCCTATCCAGTCTTTCTTCATAAGAAAGTCCTGACATCCCAGGAATTAGTCTGGTGAACCTTATCTGCACTCCCTCTATGGCAATAATGTCCTTCCTCAGATTTGGAGACCAAAACTGTACGTCTTGCTTAGCAATTGCCCTTTAATCCATTCTCTTCCATCTCAGGGCAATTCTAATATTAACTCTGCTTCCACAGAGGTAAATACTAATAGAGTCACTAGCAGTGTGATTCTGGCCATAGCTTTGTCCATCCTTTGGCCTCTGATAGGTTAGGCGGCTAATTTAAATCCATGAATTGTAATGAGAAGATCACGGTCACATTCTCCTTGGCAACCGTGGGTTATTCCATATTTATGTATCTGCCAGGTACCCACACATACTTTACTTTAGGACTTACTTTATACTTTAGAGATACAGCACGGAAACAGGTCGCTCGGCCCACCAAGTCTGTGCCAACCTGTACAACAACACTATTCTTCACACTAGGGACATTTTTATACAACTTAAGGAAGCAAATTAACCTGCAAACCTGTACTTTGGAGTGTGGGTGAAGGGGGTGGGGGGGTTACCGGAACACCTGGAGAAAACACCCGGTCACGGGGAGTACGTACAAACTCCATATAGAAAGCACCTGTAGCCAGGTTCGACCCCGCATATCCGGCGCTGTAAGGCCACAACTCTATCGCTGCGCCACTATGCCGCAGAGGAACAAAATATAATGGCATAAGTATTGATCCGGGAATTGGATTTGCAATATAAGAAGAAACGCAGAGAGGGAGAAATATGTTGAGATGGAAAGAAATGGTAATGCAGGGTTAAACAATAACACCATGTGCAAGTTGACATGGCGATAAAAGATAACATTAAATGGGTTTTGAAAGAAAATATATGCTAAGTCTAGTCCTGGAAATAAAGAGAGGATAGTTTTGTAAGCTAGGGTAAATACTGGCAATTTTGGTCCATCTAGATGCAGTGTTCAATATTGTTACGTGTATTTAGATTCATTTATTGTCATACACACCAGAGTGTAATGAAATACCTTGTTCGCGTGAAGCAAGAGAGTACACATGCATTAAAGATAAATACTGGTGCAAAACAGCGGAATATTGAATCTGAATATTTTTTCAAATTAAAGGACAATAACAGAATAACCAAATGAGGTGGAGTTATAAGTAAGAGTATGTGGCAGCATACTCCAGGAATGGAATGGTACAGATGTGGCATGACCCATACCACCCCTCTATGGGTATAGACTCGGCACGACCCCAACTACCCCTCTGTGGGTACAGACGTGGTACGGCCCCAGCCTTCTGTCTGTGCAGGACTTTAGTTTTCTTTGGAAACTGTCAAAAGTTGCCATTCTAGACATGGAGCAAATTCAAATGTTGGGGGGAGACCATGTGAAGGAGTGGATCCAATTGGCATTGAAGAGATGGTGTTTCACACTCAAGGCGCTTGGTTGTTTATGGGAGTCTGGTGTTTGGATTGTGAACAGTATTCTAAACAGACAGTGTAATGAGTGTTCAGCCTAAATCGTTGCAGATTTCCTTTTTCAGTTAAACGAGAGCTGGTAATGGTACATTGTGGTCTCATTAACTAAATGCATTCAAAGTTTAAAATGGCATGGTTTAACATGTACTGAATAAAGCTCCCTGCGTTGTTCCTAATGAATTTGGTCTTGTTCTTGTTTTGCAGGCTCCCAACTGGACCACCTCAGACTCTGGCTTTTACTGAAAATAATTGCAGAATAACATACAAATTGAAGATCAGACTCGTCCTGGTTTACCAGACCAAATGAAGTTCAGTTTTAAACATTTTTGTCACATTTTGAAGTCCGTGTCAATGGATCAAATAAAAAGCCAAGTTTAAAATATTGTGATCATTTGTTTTTATGTAAGGTTTATATTAGTTTATTTCACTCCATTTTTGGTATATTAAGATTTTGAGGATATGGATTTATGTTATTCTGAGCAATCTGACGGAGGAACCTGATTGTAAGTCACGTTACATTGTGCCCTGTCATCACTGAAAGTTTGTAAACTCTGGATGCAAAATCTGTGATTCACCTAAAATGTGCAGAGGCCAGAATTGGAGGGCAAAGCAACGCAGGAATTCACATAGTCTCAGAAGTGCATAGTTTAAGCGGGCAATGTAAACTCATCACATGGTATAATGACACACAATTCGCCATTCAGCAGTCAGGAATTCACATCAGTGCTTTACGCGTCTGGTGGCACAGTGGGGGGCTTTCTTATGGCTATCTTTCTAAAATAAAATTTCTTACATTTCTACAAGCCAAATATTGCAGATGCTGGAAGTCTGAAACAAAACAATTCAATGCTGAAACAAGAAACAAATACTGGAGGAACCTAGTGGGTCAGGCAGCGTCAGTGGAGGGAAACGGGTCTCAATCTGAAACGGCACCCATTCCTTCTCTCCAGAGATGCTGCTTGCCCGCTAAGTTACTTTAGCATTTTTACAATCACAATCACAGTAATACTGTATTAGCCAAGTATGTTTTGTAACATGCGAGGATTTTCATTTGCCATGTCAGCCACACAAATAAAAAGCAACGAAACACACAAAACGCATTTTAACATAAACATCCACCACAGTGATTCCTCCACATTCCTGATGGAAGGCGACAAAAAGTTCAAATCCCTTCTGGATTTATACTGGAGGAACCTAGTGGGGGCAGCAAGCGGGGCCTGGAAGAGGTCAAGGAAGCTGTGCTGGCTGGGTGTGGTGTCGGCAGCCCGGCTTGGTGCTGGTAGGAAGGACTGTCGCTACCACCAAAATCCATTATGAAATGGTCTACTGTATTGAACCAAAACACAACGTCCTTCAGAGAATTTCATTAAATTGGAAAATCTCACTGTCATCCATGACCAATGGGTTATTTTTTGAAGTTGAATATTGTTACAATGTAAACATTGAAGCAATCAGTAGGAACAAAGTAATCTGCAAACTCTGGGTCAGTGTCATCTATTTATAATTCAATTTCATCTTAGTCATTCATATTTTTAAGTTTGTTGATGATTCAGAGCTTGCAGGGACAGTAAACTGCGAGGACAGCAAGTGTATTAAATTGCTATATTTAAGAGGGAGTTAGATGTGGCCCTTGTGGCTAAGGGGATCAGGGGGTATGGAGAGAAGGCAGGTACGGGATACTGAGTTGGATGATCAGCCATGATCATATTGAATGGCGGTGCAGGCTCGAAGGGCCGAATGGCCTACTCCTGCACCTAATTTCTATGTTTCATTGTTCTCCCGCGGTCGGGGGCCTCAGGCCCTCTGTTGACGGGACAATCTTGACTCCGGTAGCTGGCGGTCAGGCCCCCCGCATTGGGGTGATCAGCTCCTGCATCAGGGGGATGTCAGCCCCCCCCCCCCCCCCGTCAGCGATCGGACCCCGGATCGGGGCTCGTTGAACCTCTGTGTCGTTGGAGCTCCCGACATCCATGGTCTTTCCCGAGACTGCGAGCTCATGATGGTAAAGTCCGCAGACCGCGGTCGGAGCAATCCCAGGCAAGGGATCGGCTCCGATGTTAAGTCCACGCCCCGCGGTGGTGCTCAAGTCAGTCCGAGGAGGCCTTCAGCTCCATCGATGGTAGGCCGCAGAGCAACCGGAGATATGACCCGAAATAAAATCCCATCTCCGGCAAGGTAAGAAATGGAAAATAAGTACCCCCCCACATAAAACAATCCGGAAAACATTTACACAAACTGTTAACACACGCTAAAAAAATGTTTTAAAAGACGAAAAAACAGACTGTTGGCGGGGCTGCCAATCGTGCGGCGCCCCTGGTGGTAGATGTGTCTATCTTCGGTTTAAACCGGCATCAACAGTTCTTACCTAGCTTTTGGGACAGGTCGGGATTCTTCTTTAGAGTAATGAGTAAAATGCTGGAAATATTCAGTGGCTCATGCAGCACCCATGCAAAAATGTTGTTGATGGCCTTTCAGGTAAAACGTATTTTTCTCCATAGATACTTCCTGACCCAGTGAGTACTTCCAGCAATTTATTGTTTTATTTCGCTGCGTTGTTTTAAAGTGGTTCACCCATTGGATTCTCATTTCCGTCAGAATGTTCTGAGATACAAGCGCTTCTGAGGTGGTGGACTGATGAAGTATTTTGTCAATGGAACTCCTCATTAAACTGTCATCACTTTCAGGTTGACATGAATAGTTTGGATTTTTTCTCAGATGTTTTATTTCCAGTGTTTAAGAAATCTTATGTGTAATGTATCTACTATTTTTTATGTATTTGAGACTATATACCTGTGATGTTGCTGCAAGCAAGATTTACATTGTATGCACACCTCAACATACTTGTGCAGAAGGCAATACAGTGCCCTCCATAATGTTTGGGACAAAGACCCATCATTTATTTATTTGCCTCTGTATTGCCAGACGCTAAACTGCATTTCGTTGTACCTGTACTCGTATTTGTGCAATGACAATAAAGTTGAATTGAATTGAATATTCCAAAATTTAAGATTTGTAAAAGAAAAAATCACATGTAGTTAAAGCGCACATTGTCAGATTTTAATAAAGGACGTTTTTATACATTTTGGTTTCACCATGTAGAAATTACAGCAGTGTTTATAAGTAGTCCCCCCCCATTTCAGGGCACCATAATGTTTGGGACACAGCAATGTCATGTACATGAAAGTAGACATGTTTAGTATTTTGTTGCATAACCTTTGCATGCAATGACTGCTTGAAGTCTGCGATTCATGGACATCACCAGTTGCTGGGTGTCTTCTCTGGTGATGCTCTGCCAGACCTGTATTGCAACCATCTTTAGCTTCTGCTTGTTTTGGGGGCTAGTCCCTTTCAGTTTTCTCTTCAGCATATAAAAGGCATGCTCAATCGGGCTCAGATCGGGTGATTGAATTGGCCACTCAAGAATTGACGAATATTTAGCTTTGAAAAAGCTCCTTTGTTGCTTTAGCAGTATGCTTGGGATCATTGTCTTGCTGTAGAATGAACCGCCGGCCAATGATTTATGAGGTATTTGTTTGAACTTGAGCAGATAGGATGTGTCTATACACTTCAGAATTCATTATACTACTACCATCAGCAGTTGTATCATCAATGAAGATAAGTGAGCCAGTACCTTCAGGCCAGGCCATAACACCCCCACCACCGTGTTTCAGATGAGATGAGGCGGTTTGCTTTGGATCTTGGGCAGTTCCTTCTCTCCTCCATACTTTGCTCTTGCCATCACTCTGATATGTTAATCTTCGTCACATCTGTCCACAAGACCTTTTTCCAGAACTGTGGTTGCTCTTTTAAGTACTTCTTGCCCAACAGTAACCTGGCCATCCTATTTTTTGTGGATAACCAGTGCTTTGCATCTTGTAGTGTAGCCTCTGTATTTCTGTTCATGACGTTTTTTGCGGACAGTGGTCATTGACAAATCCACACCTGGCTCCTGAAGAGTGTTTCTCATCTGTTAAACAGATGTTTGGGGATTTTTCTTTATTATGGAGAGAATTCTTCTGTCATCAGCTGTGGAGGTCTTCCTTGGCCTGCCGGTCCCTTTGCGATTAGTAAGCTCACCAGTGCTCTCTTTTTAATGATGTTTCAAACAGTTGATTTTGGTAAGCCTAAGGTTTGGCTGATGTCTCTAATTATTCTTGCTTCTCAGTCTCAGAATGACTTCTTTGTCTTTCATTGGCACAAGTTTGGTCCCCATGTTGATAAACAGCAATAAAAGTTTCCAAATGTGATGGAAAGACTGGAGGAAAGACTAGGTGCTGAGAGCTCTCTTATACCTGTATTAAGGAGGCAATTAAACACACCTGAGCAATTACAAACACCTGTGAAGCCATGTGTCCCAAACATTATGGTGCCCTGAAATGGGGGCACTATGTATAAACACAGCTGTAATTTCTACATGATGAAACAAAAATGTATAGAAATACCCTTTAATCTGACAATGTGTGCTTTACATAGAAACATAGAAAATAGGTGCAGGAGTAGGCCATTCAGCCCTTCGAGCCTGTACCGCCATTCAATACGATCATGGCTGATCATCCAACTCAGTATCCTGTACCTGCCTTCTCTCCATACCCCCTGATCCCTTTAGCCACAAGGGAACACATTTAACTCCCTCTTAAATATAACCAATGAACTGGCCTCAACTACCTTCTGTGGCAGAGAATTCCACAGATTCACCACTGTGTGAAAAATGGTTTTCTCATCTCTGTACTAAAAGACTTCCCCCTTATCCTTAAACTGTGACCTCTTGTTCTGGACTTTCCCAACATCGGGAACAATCTTCCTGCATCTAGCCTGTCCAACCCCTTAAGAATTTTGTATGTTTCTATAAGATTCCCCCTCAATCTTCTAAACCACATGTTTTTTTTTCTATTATAAATCTCAAATTGTGGAGTACAGAGGCATATAAATAAATGATGAGTCTTCGTCCCAAACATTATGGAGGGCACTGGATATTTGACGTAACTTGAGGCAATGCACAGTCAAACCTCTGAGCAGCCAGAAGCATGGATTTGGAAGTTACTACTGGAGAAGACTTGATGCATGACATTATATGTTATCAATTGCTGCCACGGTGGTGTGACAGTGTATGTTCACAGTGGTGGCTGTATCAATCACACAGGCTGCCGCTGTGCTCTGGATGCTATTGACCGTGTGTTGGCTTTGCATGCTTCAAAGTAAGTGGAGGGATTTCATTGACTTGTGCCTTGTGGAATGGTGCAGGTACCTACTGCAGGATGCATAGCTCTTGGAGTCTGTGTTTGTGGCTGATCCAATTATGTATCTGAACAATGATAGCTTGTAGCATGATGAGTTCATGGGGGCTGATGCTGAATGTCAGACGGAAATAACTGGACAAGTGCTGGAAACCATCATTCATGCCTGGCTTGTAAATTAGAGATGCACCATGTGACACAAGAGTAGAATCGGCCCATTCAGCCCGTCGAGTCTGCTATGCGATTTGATCATTGTCTCCTTTCAATCCCATTCTCTTGCCTTCACCCTGTAACCTTTGATACCCTTGCTAATCAAGGATGAATCATGTAATTCACCAGCTCGGTTAATGAGCTGGAGTTGGCAATCAATCCAACCAGATTGACAAGAATGAATTGATTCATTCATCATCATCATTAAAAACAGTGACGCAGTGGTTGGTGCTGGTTTCCGATGGAAAAGGTGATGGATGCACCACACATCTCTGTCCTCCAATTTCTGCAGGCTTCCGCCGCTGGAAGTATAGGACTTTCCTTACAATGTTATGTACGACCGTGATCGCAACTTCTACCAAAGTGTGGATGGCCGTTGGCTCATCCACCCTTTGACAGGTCTTGTTTTTGGTCTTGCTAGGGGGTCCACACCCCCCTCCTCACCTGGCAAACCAGGTGGGGGAGACGGTTTAATCGCCGACTATCCGACCATGGAGCAGGTAGCACGTAATTACATGGCACCCATGGCGGGGGCACCCCCCCCCCCCCCCCCCCCCCCGACCTGACCTGAATAAGATAAGGTTTAGAACTAAAGAAAACATGGTGGTTCCTCATTAAAGAGAAAGCTTTATTGAAGCATTTTTAAACTGCCTGGACCTGGAATGTTCTGCTCAACAACTCAAGAGTCACAAAGTCCTTGGGCTGAGGTAAATTACTAGCATTTTGTTGTATGCAGTGTGAGACCAGCTGTGGCGTTTGCCCTGCCCTTGCTGGTTTCAGTTTCAGTGGAGCTCCCTGGTGGCCCAGGCACTGCCTCTGGGGCAAGATTCCAATTGATGGTCCAGCCTTCTGTATCACTCGCCCGTCTACATGACTATTAAGCCATAATACCTCGGTTCATTATCGCTTCTGCGGGGTCTTGCAGTGTGAAAGATGGCTGCTGATTCCTTCTTCACCAAACTCCAAATGGAATTCACTGCCTGGCATGTTTAGAAGTTCAAGTCCTCCCGCACCTAATGGCGCTTTTGAAATTACATCCAATGCAGCAAGTACGGTTTTGTCCCCATTCAATACCAAAGATTCTCAGACATCATACTCGTAATTTTTGATGTGAATTAGTACAGCACCGGAAGCCATTCAGCTGATCATGAGAATTTTCAAATTTTGTCCCACTCACCTTTTCCCCATGAACCAGTTTCCCTTTTAGGCGTTTCTAAAATTCACTTCTGAGAGTAGTAGGTTCTTCCTTGGGCATTTTGTTTTTTTGATCAAGGTTCCAGTATATGCAGTGTCTTGTCTCCCTGCTGAAAGTTCCTGGTGCATCTGTTTCCTCTACCCCTCAAGCAGTGCATTCCACATCAAGACTGCTTGCTGTGTAAAAACATTCTCCAAACCTCTAAGATCCATTTCATTTAACTGAAGTAATTGTCTCTGGTTATTTCAATCTCCCTGAGCTCTCATAGTCCCTGCTAAAGTGGCATCAAAACTCTCCTGAATCTGAAATTATAAATTTATGTGTTGTGCCTGAAGGGCTTTGTATATGCAAAGTGGAAAATGAAATGATGTTCCTCTAATTTATTTGGGATGATTAAATCTTTTTTTTTTCAATAAAGCACCAGCAAGCCACCAGAGGAAAACGGTGAAATGTGGACCTGTGGCAGGAGGAAGTCGAGATGAATGTTTGACATTGGTACCTTCTAATTGGATTCTCGTGATCAGCTTGTGAGCAGGGCAAAGCTGCAGTAAAGGATGTTGAAGACTAGTCAGATACTTGGAAATTAGTATTTTTGGATCATCGGGTCTATTCTGGGCCACTGAACCTTTGGAAGAAAATTGCTCATGGAACCAGATGGAAAATGAGGAGAGTGTAGTGTTATCTGTTCTGTGACCCCCTAAGGAAACTCCATCAACAGGAGCTTTCAACAAGGAAGATGTAAGATTAAATGAACTGTTACTTAGCAATAGTGAATGTAAAACCTCGATGCTGTGGTGAGGAGATCAGAGGTCTCATCATTGGAAGCATTTAAGTCAAATCTGTCTTGTGTTTTATTTGAGTGATAATTCACCCACTGGGAAGGGTAGGTCTGTCGCCATGAATGATGATTCTATGTGTCACAGATATAGTGTGGGGAAATCAAAGCTCTTGATGTGAGTACTCCTCACTCCTAGCCAAAAGCCATTGCATAAATTGAACAGATTGGGAGGCTTATAAATACATATGTACAGCACCACCTCACAATTTGACAGTAAGCATCATAATAAGAATTGCTTGACCATGTTCATAGACCCGATCTGATTCAGTCACAATCACAGTCACCCCAATGCAATATGATGCTCAGAGAATTACAGGTACAATGACGGCATTCTCTGCCAATCGGAATGTGCAAGAACATTATCATGCATGAGCAAGTACCTAATGTGTGATGGGTAGTCTCAGATTTGCCCTGATGGTTTCGCCTGGTCTTTTGGAGATTAGGCAAGTGATAGCTGTCATTGCACTGTTTTCGGGTCTACCCTGGTAGTCATGACGATGGACTCGACGGAAGAAAGTGGAGAGCATGAGGTAGACTGGGCTGAGTTCACCACTCTGTAGATTCAGACAGTCAAGAGCAGAGCAGGTGTCATACCTGGCTGAGATGCATCCCATCAGAATAATTGCCATGGCCATCTGTCGAAGTTTGAGAATCCTTATGGACATGCTGAATCTTCTCAGACGCCAATAAAAGTAAATGTACTGATGCACTTTCTTGATCATTACATCAGTGTGAAGAGACCAGTTTAGGTTGCTGGTGATGTGGATGCCCAGCAACCTGAAGGTGTCAACCATCTCTATAGCATCTCATGATGCAGACAAAATTGTGTTCACCGTTTACTTCCTCAGGTCATGAACCAACTCTTTCATCTTGTTGATGCTAATGGCCAAGTTCTTGTCCTAAGATCGTGACGCAAAGTTCCCAATCTTTTTTCCTGTATCATCATTGATACGATGATACAATTTATGGATGTGACCAAATTTGAAGATTCCAAATTGTCTGGATTGGAGGAGAAATTATTTATTTTAAAGCAAATTTATTTCCACACCTGGAGTATTGTGTACAGTTTTGGTCTCCTAATTTGAGGAAGGACATCCTTGTGATTGAGGCAGTGCAGCGTAGGTTCACGAGATTGATCCCTGGAATGGCAGGACTGTCATATGAGGAAAAATTGAAAAGACTAGGCTTGTATTCACTGGAGTTTAGAAGGATGAGGGGGGATCTTATAGAAACATATAAAATTATAAAAGGACTGGACAAGCTAGATGCAGGAAAAATGTTCCCAATGTGGGGCAAGTCCAGAACCAGAGGCCACAGTCTTAGAATAAAGGGGAGGTCATTTAAGACTGAGGTGAGAAAAAACGTTTTCACCCAGAGAGTTGTGAATTTATGAAATTCCCTGCCACAGAGGGCAGTGAAGGCCAAGTCACTGGATGGGTTTAAGAGAGAGTTAGATAGAGCTCTAGGGGGCTAGTGGAGTCAAGGGATATGGGGAGAAGGCAGCATGGGTTATTGATAGGGGACGATTAGCCATGATCACAATGATTGGCGGTGCTGGCTCGAAGGGCCGAATGGCCTCCTCCTGCACCTATTTTCTATGTTTCTATACCTTCATTCTATTATATAATGGAGTAAGGCCAACACTGGTGCACTAATTGGGTGATTGGATTTATACCGCTTGTACTGCACTTACTCAAGAGGGATTGTCCACAGGAAAAGAGTTAGTCATTCAACCCTATCTCCTGCCAAAATGCAACATTCCCCTGGCCCCGGTGGTGTCTGTGTGGAGTTTGCGTGTAGTGGAGACCGCATGGGGCTACTCCCACATTCCAAAGATGTGCAGGTTTGTGAGTTAATTGGCCTCTGTAAATTGCCCCCAATATGGAGGGGGTGAACACCAAAGTGGGATGAAATAGCACAAGCGTGGATGGTCGATGGATGGTCAGTATGGACCTGGTGGGCCGAAGGGTACTTCATGCTGAATCTTTCAATCAATCAATCACTCAAAAAAAAAAACAGGCTGGTCTGTTCCACACTTGCTTGCTCAAAATGTCAACTCATCCGCAGCCCTTTTTGCAAAAGATTCCATTACACGTATATTTCTCTGCTCTGCCCCATTTCCAATGTTATCCTTCTCTGAGCTTTCCATCCAACAAAATTTGATTTTTTTTTTCCTTTTGAACACTGCAGAATCTTTCCATAAATTTGATTACATTGCACAGAAATACCAAATCTTGTGTGGATATTAACCCTTCAGGTCGTCTTGCGATCCTTGCCTTTGTTCCTTTCCACACCAAAGCAGTGTAATCCCATATGGAGTGAGGCATCTTTGCGTTATTTTAATGAACCGACGTAATGGAGAGAACGCTGAACTGCTGTGCCCTTCCACAGAGGCTGAAAATACAAGTTCTAGGCTGGGAAAGAAAATATTTAAATCTTACAGTACTTAACAAGGTCAGTTGTAATCCAGTTCTCTTGCCAATTCCCAGCTTCGGTTTTATTAGAACAAGCATGATTATTTGTATTTTGCACTCCAGCAAAGATGTTCTGGGAAATACCCAACTCACCCACTGTTTAATGAAGAAATAGAAATAATATTTATACCAGTGACTGGAGTCTCACTATTTGATGAATCTTTTCTCTCCATTATTCAGAACTGATGCATGACTTTCACCCGACTGTTGATAGATAGTTAATCCACGTGGGAGGCCAGTTGAAACAGTGTACTCTGGAAATGGTGTAATAAGCACCACATCTACCAAGTGGTACAGAATCGGATTAACTGACCTCCCCGTTCAGCTTTGGATCAAACCACTTAATAAAACATAGCCGCTGAATTATGGCTCTCCAAATCATAGGCAGTGTCCTGCGCCTGTGACTGATGATGTACTCCAAGCATAAAAAGTTGGCTGTTTTTAATCAGAATAACTCTTGAAAGTATGCATATTATCTCACAGACGTACATCAAGGACGAGCATTGTGATTCTTCTCAAATGCTTTTCATATTTTGGGATCGGCTATTAATAATGTGAATCCATAATTTTTGAGCTCCGAGGTATGTCTTGACAGCTATCGTATATAATCCTTATTGAAATGATGCTAACCACATTCTGTGCACCATTTCTCCTTCACTATGCTGCACTGCCACAGATATGATTTCAATCCAGTGCATGCTGAGAAATGTCACAGTGGAATTGCAAAATAAAGCTTAGAAAAGTGCTCTTGTAATTTTGAAAAATCTGGTAACATTCAACTGCAAATAACAAATGAAAGAGAATTTATTGGACAGGAGTTTGAATATGACTAAAGGCCTTCCCAAAAATGTCATGCTGTACTGTAATGACTTCAGAAGAAGGTAACACGATCACTGCTACAGCACAGAGTGATCATGAATAATTTATTTCACTATCATAAAATGTTTACATCAACCTGATATTCAGAATCCACTAAAACTTATTTACTTTTCAACTCACACTGCTCTAAGGAGCAATTAATTCGAGAAATTTGTAGCTGCTCATAATCCCAGCACCTCAACCAGATTTAAGATAGTTCAGCCCATCAGATATGTACTGGTCCTTTGAAACAGCAATCCATTCAGTTCCATTCCCCTGTTCTCTTCTTGTCAGCTGCAACCTCTCCGACGAGAAGTTATTCCGTGAAGGCTCCTGTTGAATCACAAACCATCCTGTCAATTAGTGCATAATAACTCTTAACCGATTTCTGTGTGGAAGTATCTCTCTCATTTGCCCGGGTTCTTTTTCCAGTCACCTTTATTCTGTGTCCTCAACCCTCTGCTGTGAGGAACCAAGGTCAAGACTCCTCCACCCTGTTCGACCATTGAAGCGGTCCCGTGACCAAACTTCAAAATACCAACCTCACCCCATCCTCTCACTACTTCCAAACTCAATAACTGATGCTCTTTGCAAAAGGGAGTTTTTTGTGTAGAAGCAATTTTTTAACAATTCTGAAGAACAATTCTTTACTTTTCAGGCATTAACTTCTCTCCTCCTTGTCAACAAAATAGAGAGAGTACAGAGGAGATTTACTAGAATGTTGCCTGGGTTTCAGCAACTAAGTTACAGAGAAAGGTTGAACAAGTTAGGGCTTTATTCTTTGGAGCACAGAAGGTTAAGGGGGGACTTGATAGAGGTTTTTAAAATGATGAGAGGGATAGACAGAGTTGACGTGGAAAAGCTTTTCCCACTGAGAGTAGGGAAGATTCAAACAAGGGGACATGACTTGAGAATTAAGGGACTGAAGTTTAGGGGTAACATGAGGGGGAACTTCTTTACTCAGAGAGTGGTGGCTGTGTGGAATGAGCTTCCAGTGAAGGTGGTGGAGGCAGGTTTGTTTTTATCATTTAAAAATAAATTGGATAGTTATATGGACGGGAAGGGAATGGAAGGTTATGGTCTGAGCGCAGGTATATGGGACTAGGGGAGAATATGTGTTCGGCATGGACTAGAAGGGTCGAGATGGCCTGTTTCCGTGCCGTAATTGTTATATGGTTATATGGTTATAAGAGTCATCTCCCTCAACCAAATCAGCCCTGCTTCATTCCTTCCATCAAATCCATATTAGCCTTTTAAATTCCAGGAAATACAACTCCAATATATGTGCATTCTGCCAACGTTCTTCATTATTGATCCATTGTTCAGGTATTATTCTGGTAAACATGATCCTGACCTCCCTCAAAGGTCACCCTCTCCTCCCCAATTGCTGGGGCCCAATGGTGCTCCCTGTACTTTTGTTGGTATTGTTTTATTACTGGAACATTACTGAAATACAATGAAAAACTTGGTCTGCATGCGATCCAGTCAAATTATACTATACATGAACGTAATCAAGCCTTGCACAAGTACACCAGGGAGTGCAAAGAGGCTGCAATAAAATAGGGTGGTTGAATGGCAGAACCACACCCTTAGCTTATGATAAATCCACTCAGTAGGCTGATAACAGTTGGGAAGAAGTTACTCCTGAATTTATTGGCACAGTAGTACTTTCAAACTTTTGTATCTTCTGTCTGACAGAAGAGGGGAAGAGAGGGAATGACCAGATTGTAAACAATTCTTGATTATGTTGTCTGCTTTCCTGAAGCAGTGTGAAATGTAGATGGAGTCGATGGGGAAGTTAGATTAGTTTGTGTCATAGACCGAGCTACATACACAACTCTGCAATTTCTTGTGATCTTGCCCAAAGAAGCTGTGTGCATCCTGATGGATGCTTTCTACAATGCATCCTTAGAAGTTGGTAAGAGTTGTTGGAGAAATATCAAAGGTGTACAGTTGAGGCATGATGGCTTGGTTCAATCACACCAATGCCCAGGAATGGAGGAGACTGCAGAGAATGATTGATATTGCCCGGTCCATTGCGGTTACTGGCTTCCCTAGCTTCCTCAAAAAGGCAGCTCATGGCCATGCTCTCGTCTCTACTACTATCAGGAAGAAGGTGTCGCTGCCTGAAAACTGTGATCTCCAGGTTCAAGAACAGCTCTTGCCACCAACTATCAGACTCTTAAACACTGCACAATACTAACCGCTACCCTATCTCAGCATCTGTGACCTACTGTGGACATTATTTGGGTTGTATTGCTTACTTTGGATTTGCACTATGATGGTATGGTTACCGGAGATTATACAATAATCAATAATACAATAAATTAATAATTATTAGTGTTGTTGCATTAGTGGGTCTGTAAAGCGACAGCAAGTCAGAATTTAATTGCGTAGATTTCATTGTGCTGTTGTTCTTGTTTCACTGATCTGTAAAACATTCTTCACTCTTCAAATTCCTTGTTCTCATGAAGCTCACAGTTTATTATTGTCACGTGTTGCAGTGAAAAGCTTTTTTGTTGTGTGCCACCCAGTTAGGGAAAAGACTATACATGATCGCAATCTAGTCGTCCATAGTGTAAAGATGCAGGATAAACGGTGTAACATTTAGTGCAAAATAAATTCCGATTGAAGATCGTTCAAAGGTCTCCAATGAAATAGATGGACGGTCAGGCCCACTTTCTAGATGGTGAGTAGATGTTTCTGTTGCCTGATAATACAGTAATAAATAGAACAATGAATACAAGAACAAGTGCAAAACAAACAGAATGATGCAAGATCATAGTGCCATTTGAAACAGTGCTAAAAATAATAAAAATGCAATAAATAAATAAATAACTAAATGAGGAAGAGTTAAAAGTAAGAGTACATGGCAGCACCTCCGGGAAGTGAGTGTACAGAGGGTGATTACTTCAGGAACCTGATCGTAGTGGGGACTGTCTGAAGAAGGATCTCGACCCGAAACATCATCCATTCCTTCTCTCCAGAGATGCTGCCTGTCCCGCTGAGCTACTCCAGCTATTTGTGTCTATCAGCAGTGGGGATTCAGCTGTCTTTAGTCTGGGCTTTCAAGCTCGTCACTTCTCCCAGAAAGTAGAATAGAGAAAAGTGAATGTCTAGGCATTCTTAACGATACTTCCATCCTTCCTGATGCAATGCACTCTGAAGATGGACAGAATGGAAGAAAATGACAAGCCTGTGATTGTCCAGATGAGTTTCTGGTCAATGTGACAGCTCACAATATTGTGATGGTAATGAAGGGTCAGTATTTCAAATCTCTAATTTGTGCCATGTAATCAGCCTATTTCTGAACCTTGTCGATTTTCATCAGTTAAGGGAGGACAGAATGTGGGTATCAGGAAGAGGTTTCCTTACCCATGTTTGACCTGATATCCTGAGGCTTCATGAGACCTGGTCGAGGGCTCCTGGATCTGCTCGCTCCCTCTGCAGATAAATTCAGTGCAGAACAGCCCAAGGTGAGGCATTACAGAAAGAAAGTCATTCATTATAAGCTCAACTGTACACTGTTCAAAGGAATGAGGGGCAGACAAGCCAAGATCAAGCAAGTTTAGTTCTATTCGACCAAGAGACGGTGAATGAGAACAAAGTGCAGGTTGATCTACGAGTTTCACATCAACTAACAGCTGTAGTTGCTGGAATCCCACTGGGACAGAGGGGAAGGCTCTGGGGAGAGTTCAAGGTGATATATTGATTGTCCTGGTATTGAGGGGTTAGTTGTTGGAGACACTGAAAGCGGGCTCATGCGAGCAGCCTACGTTAAGAGATGATGTGATACTTAAAGCCAGCAAGCATTCTGACAAAATTAAACAAGGAACTGTTTTCAATTTCACCTCGGAGACTGTTTGCTGGTTCACCCCTGTGGAGCTGCAGGCAAATTATAGAAAGAGCAGAGCAGCTGGAGAGAGCATGGAATAGAGAGCGAGCACTCCTCATACATATCTGAGCACTGCTATCTAATTGGGGACAGCTGGCCACAAGCACTTAAGCAACAGTGCAACGTAATCAGACTTGCAGAATCAGACCATACAGGTGCCAGCCTCTTGCATCATAAACTCCAGGTACAGCCTGTATACCACAGTGCCTCTCCTGGGAAGACCACCGACATGAAGCAACCTCCAAACCAGGGGGTGGGAGGTGGGGGTCCAGGCTACTGGGTGAACTCCTGGTAGCTGGTGAAGGAAGAAGCAGGTTTCACATTGTACTGTAACAAGTGTCGCAAAGTAAACCATCGGCTGATTCAATGAGGGACGCAGAGTGTGCGATGATCCCAGGAGCATGAACAGGGCAAACAATTCATCAGCCGCTAGCTGGTCTCAGTGTCAGTCAATGGCCAGTTGCCCTTTTCCATGCCATTTCATGGACTTGATGAACGGCTATACTGCCATCGTAGAGTCTGTCCTCACCTTCTCCATCATGGTCTGGTTTGGCTCAGCCACCAAGCACGACATCCGGAGGCTGCAGCGAATCGTCCGGTCAGCTGAGAAGGTTATTGGCTGCAACCTTCCCTCCATTGACGAACTGTACACTGCAAGGGCCAGGAAGTGAGCGGGTAAGATCATCTCTGACCCCTCTCACCCTGGCCACAAACACTTTGAATCACTTCCCTCTGGAAGGCGACTCCGGACTGTCAAAGCTGCCACAGCCAGACATAAAAACAGCTTTTTTCCACGAGTAGTAGCTCTACTCAATAACTAAAAGTCTGTAGCCTCATTTTTCCCTGGTATTTTATTTCAATTACATGTTTAAACTGTAATGTTTTATTATTAATGTTTAATGTTTTATGTGTCATTCTTAATTGTTACTGTATGCCGTGTTGTTACTTGCAAGTGGAGCACCAAGGCAAATTCCTTGTATGTGTACATACTTGGCCAATAAACTTATTCATTCATTCATTCATGAGAGTAGACTCGATAGAAGTACATAAAATCATGAGAGGCATCGATGGGGTAGACACTCAGAGCTTTTGGCCAAAGTGTATACATCAAGCACTGGAGAGCACAGAGAGGGGCAAAGTTGAAAGGAGATGTGTGGGGCAGGCTTTGTACAGAGAGTGCCTGGGTGCTTTGCAGGAAGGTGGTGGTGAAGGCTGGTACGATAATGGCATTTAGTGGGCTTTTGGATCGGCACGTGTATTACAGGGAATGGAGAGTTATGGATCACATGCGGGGAGAGGAGATTAGCTTAACTCAGCATTGACATTGTGAGTTGATGGGCCTTTCCTGTAGTGCACTGTTCAATGTTCTATGTTTTGTTCTATGACTTGACTTGACTTGACTTGTTCTATGACTTGACTTGACTTGACTTGACTTGTTGATGTGTGACTGGTTCCATTTCCATTTCAGCTGTTTTGCCCGTTGTGATCCAGGATATATTTCACCCTCTGCTAGTAATCTGTAACGCAGCAGGAGTTGTAGGAGTTTACTGTGTGCAGCCACTTGGTCCAAGTCCTCAGACCAGAGACTGGCTGCTACTTTGTTCTCCCATGAGAGCTGAACCATTCTCCCGCTAATCACATCAATGCAACCATTCCCAGTAGGCTGACTGTGGGATTCCCTGAACAGGACAGGGAAGAGAGTGGAGAATCGGATAGGGGGACTGAAAGTGCAGAATTGGGGTTGGAAACTTGGGAGATAGTGGTTGGAGTGGGGGAATTAGCAAGGACAAGGTTGGGTCAGTTGGGGGAGCAGCAGTGGCAGGATACATGTGTGTGCAGCAAGATCCCGGCATCAACACTATAGCTACTTCATGGGGCAGTTAAATCCAGCTACCTTGGACCAGAGGTCTGTGACTGGTGGTGAGCCTCAGGGCTAGGTGCTGAGCCCATTGCTCTTTGAGGTTTATATCAATGATTTGGTAGAGAACATGGAAGGCATGGTTGGTATGTTTGCAGATGACACTAAAGTGGATGATTTTCTGGATAAAACAAAAATGCGTATTTAAAATTACAGCAGGATCTTTATCAATTGTGCAAGTGGGATGAGGGATGGTTGGTGAAGTTTAATGGGTGCAAGGTGATGCATTTTAGGAAGTCAAACCAGGGCAGGCCCTTCACAGTGAATCGCAGAGCCCTGGGGAGTGTTGTAGAGCAGAGGGATCTATTAGTGCAGGTACATAGTTTCTTGCAAGTGGTGTTACAGGTAGATAGAGTAGTCAAGAAGGGTTTTGATATAATGGCCTTTGTCAGTCAGGGCATTGAATATAGAAGTTGGGATGTTACAGTTGTACAAGATGTTGGTGAGGCTGCATTTGGAGTATTATGTTCAGTTTGGTCACCTTGCTATAGGAAGGACCATGTTAAGTTGGAAAGTTATGCAGGAAAGATTTACGAGTATGTTGCCTGGACTTAAGAGCCTGAGCTACAGGGGGAGGTTGAGCAGGCTAAGCCTTTATTCCTTGGAGCACAGGAGGCTGATGCGCGAACTTATAGATGTGTATAAAGTCATGAGGGGAATTGATAGGGTGAATTCATAGAGTGTTTTAGCCGGAGTAGGGTATCAAGAACCAGAGGTCATAGGCTTAAAGTGAGAGGGACAAAATTATATTGAACCCTGTGGGGCAACCTTCTCATACAATGGGTGGTTGGTATATGGAACGAGCTGCCAGAGGAGGTTGTTGAACCTGGTTCTATAACAGCATTTAAAAGACATTTGGACAGGTACATGGACAGGAAAGGTTTAGAGGGTTATGGGCCAAATGTGGGCAGGTGGGACAGTGTATATGGGACATCTCGATTGGCATGAGCAAGTTGGCTCAGAGCTCTTTCTCTCCTCTCATTAACTCTCTATTTTCACCTTCATCTTGTGTGTTTTCTGTCTGTCTATCTGCTTGTCTCAGTCTCTGCCCCTACCTCATCGTCCCACAACAGCACCGATCTGGACCTGGCACAGTTGAGCCAGTGCTATCATGCCAACACAACCCACTGGTACTGAATCGGCAAAACGCCCAGTTCTGTAACGGTACAGTGGGTCTGTGGCTGTTGCTAATGCACCAGCCCTGCAGGGCATCACATTACGGTAATATCCATTTTTGTATTTAGAATATTAACGCTTCCATCACATATGTTCATATACTTCTGTTATATCATTGCTTTCACTGATCTGGAAATGAAAATAAACCATTTTTAAGTTGTTTTTCCACAGTTTTAACAGTAATGCAAAGAGGTAATGCAAGGCAAATTAAGGGGTTGGACACGCTAGATGCAGAAAGATTGTTCCCGATGTTGGGGAATTCCAGAACAAGGGTTCACAGTTTAAGGATAAAGGGGAAATCTTTTAGAACCGAGATGAGGAAAACATTTTTCACACAGAGAGTGGTGAATCTCTGGAATTCTCTGCCACAGAAGGTAGTTGAGGCCAGTTCATTGGCTATATTTAAGAGGGAGTTAGATGTGGCCCTTGTGGTTAAAGGGATCAGGGGGTATGGAGAGAAGGCAGGTACAGGATACTGAGTTGGATGATCAGCCATGATTATATTGAATGGCAGTGCAGGCTCGAAGGGCCGAATGGCCTACTCCTGCACCTATTTTCTATGTTTCTATGTTTCTATGTAATTTTGTTTCCTCACTGCACGGAAGTGAGAGATGATGAGAACAGCAAACCTGCATTGTACAACCTTTCCACAAACATGCCAAGGTGGTGCACAAACATTGACTGAGCGATAGTAAGTGAAGACCCTGCAGTAGTAAGGATGTCTTGGCTTGGAGATTTCCCAAAGCCCTTTACAGCCAATGGGAAACTTTCCCAGTGTAATTACTAGTTGTGGGGGTAAAACTAAACTCAGCCCATCTCTCAGCCACAACGTTGGTCAAATCTATAGTCCCTGATTGGGCCTGGGAATGTACCTTGGTCCATTAGTGATTGTCAACGTCTTCTATTTCACACAGCCATTTCCGTTACGTCATCAAGGAGGGCCAGGCTTGTGGGATCCTACTCTGTAGCCCAGCATCTGTAGCGATGTTGTTGCATGCTATACTGGGAGGTTCCAACGCATGCATTACCCAACACAAATGAGCAAGAACAGGGTTGGGACAGTTGGGGGAGCAGCAGTGGCATAATACATGTGTGTGCAGCAAGATCCCGGCATCAACACTATAGCTACTTCACGGGGCAGTTAAATCCAGCTACCTTGGACCGGAGATCTGTGACTGGTCGTGAGCCTCAGGGCTAGGTGCTGAGCCCATTGCTCTTTGAGGCTTATATCAATGATTTGGTGGAGAACATGGAAGGCATGGTTGGTATGTTTGTAGATGACACTAAAGTGGATGATTTTATGGATAAAACAAAAATGCGTATTTAAAATTACAGCAGGATCTTTACCAATTGGGCAAGTGTGATGAGGAATGGTTGATGAAGTTTAATGGGTACAAGGTGATGCACATTGAGAAGGCAAACCAGGGCAGGCCCTTCACAGTGAATCGCAGAGCCCTGGGGAGTGTTGTAGAGCAGAGGGATCTATTAGTGCAGGTACATAGTTTCTTGCAAGTGGTGTTACAGGTAGATAGAGTAGTCAAGAAGGGTTTTGATACAATGGCCTTTGTCAGTCAGGGCACTGAATATAGAAGTTGGGATGTTACAGTTGTACAAGATGTTGGTGAGGCTGCATTTGGAGTATTATGTTCAGTTTGGTCACCTTGCTATAGGAAGGACGATGTTAAGTTGGAAAGTTGTGCAGGAAAGATTTACGAGTGTGTTGCCTGGACTTAAGAGCCTGAGCTACAGGGGGAGGTTGAGCAGGCTAAGCCTTTATTCCTTGGAGCACAGGAGGCTGATGCGCGAACTTATAGATGTGTATAAAATCATGAGGGGAATTGATAGGGTGAATTCATAGAGAGTTTTAGCCGGAGTAGGGTATCAAGAACCAGAGGTCATAGGCTTAAAGTGAGAGGGACAAAATTATATTGAACCCTGTGGGGCAACCTTCTCATACAATGGGTGGTTGGTATATGGAACGAGCTGCCAGAGGAGGTTGTTGAACCTGGTTCTATAACAGCATTTAAAAGACATTTGGACAGGTACATGGACAGGAAAGGTTTAGAGGGTTATGGGCCAAATGTGGGCAGGTGGGACAGTGTATATGGGCCATCTCGATTGGCATGAGCAAGTTGGCTCTGAGCTCTTTCTCTCCTCTCATTAACTCTCTATTTTCTCCTTCATCTTGTGTGTTTTCTGTCTGTCTATCTGCCTGTCTCAGTCTCTGCCCCTACCTCATCGTCCCACAACAGCACCGATCTGGAACTGGCACAGTTGAGCCAGTGCTAT